>NW_025785405.1:0-75259 GCF_021130785.1 Homalodisca vitripennis
TAGAACCTGCTGCAGATTATGGCCAGCAACACATGTTAAGAGTCTGGAGAGTAAAACAGCCGTCCGGCACTAACTTTTAAAGTTATTTGCGCCCCGCAGATGGAGGTACTTCCCACAGTTTACTACTTTGTTGTTGGGCGTTATTGACGCACATTCACTCAGTCCCTGAGTGAAACTTCTCTTCCTTACTGATATTTAGTGGCTTTAATAAAAATGCCTGCCGGGTAATTGGTGGTGGTTCGGAAGTCACGTCTAAGCCTTTGGTCCCCAGGTTGTGTTGGAGAGGGTTTGTTAACCCTAAATTTGCCTATTTAAAATAAGACATTCTTTGGCTTTTTTACTTTTTAATTTGAATTTATTTTCCATCCTGGCCACTTGATTGACATCAAGGCGTTGTATCAAGTTGTTTCTAAAATCATTAAGACACAATTAGACGTTGGTTCATGATTTTTCATGAGCTATTGAGAGACGTCCGTGGGATTCTGTCGTATTAGTTACTCATAAAAATTTAAAAGATAGCGCCATGTCACTGTTTAATATGTAACAAAAAATATTACTTAGTGGAAGAATATTTTTATTTATCGATTACATTGACATTCTTTTTATGCAGCGGTTGTTAAACAATAATGTAAAAGAAGTAATGTGTCTCTTCTCTGTTCACTCTGTTATACGATTTCGCAACTTATATGTTTTAAATAACATGGTTATATATAAATAAACAAATCGAAAGATTTTCTTTTAATAAACGTTTTAAATGTATTCGAAGCACATACAAAATTAATGTATGTTTTATTGGTTTAGCGTTAGCGAAATTTATCATTCATGGTGCTAGAAAATATAATTTCTGTCTGTATGTCTATCTGTATGCACAATATCTCGAAAATTAACTGACCTATTGATTTGAAACACTTCATGAAGCTCCATTTTTGTATTAGCAACACTGAGTTCGATGGTGGTGCATGTCATTCCACGGGATCTGGCTGAGCGTAACATTGATAGCAACGAGATAATAGCAGAATAAATAAATTTGTAAACAAGCTGAGTACAAGTATATGATATTCTAACATTTGACATATAATCAAATGTAGATTATCGATCAAGAAAAAAATATAATAGATTGAATGTTAAAATTTGGTGACAATATCTGATTTCAGAACACTCTTGCGTTGTAGTACCCTCCCTATTACGCCGAAACTTTTAATATTCAAACACAGCTATGAAAACCTGTGCTTAATTTAAAATATTAATTTATTAACAGGAATGTAAAATTATTATGTGTCGAGATATATGGTCATATTAAATACATACATGACCATATTGTATATATTAAATTTGGCATGAACTATTATTTCTATATAGCGAGAATAAATTCTATGATAGTGAACGTCCAACCATAGAGCTCACGTCTATCACTCAGTAGTTTGACCAAATTTTTCTTTCGTCTGTTGGAAGGATATACAAATTAAGTTTATGTATATTGTTAGTCTGTCTATTTTACTTCAAGACATCTCGAGAATACAATGATCTATTAGCTTGAAATTTTGCGAACTTAGCGAAGCCTGTTACGCGACACGTGGTGTGAAATTGTTCCTGCCTCGTTTAATAGTGATTTGGAACAAATAAAAAACATAATGTAATGAAAGAAGACAATTATTAATAATTTAAATGTATTAACTATCAAATAAGTATTAATAAATCGCTGTATACGGTAGTCACTTGTGAATAATTGTGGATCAATGATAATCCATAGATTATTATAGACTGTGGTACCTACGCACATTTCTGTTCTACATCTGTCTTTAATATGAAAGTATTTAGTTCTGAAAATTACAATAAATACAGACAACATTGTATTTACTATAAATATATGATTAAAAATTATATTTAAAAAGCACAACATTGCGAAATAATATAATTAGCTTACATTGGATGCATTTGTATTTAAAAGCGTTTCATTCTCATTATTTTGATTTTTAAAAGGGTGTGAGCGAATAAAATATTCGTTCGACAACGTAAGACCTCCATGATATAATATTCCATGATGATATTACTCATTTTTACAGCTATATCAGTAAAAATGAGTAATAAGGTAAATTCATTACAAGTATAATTTTTTGATATAAGCTCATTTATATCTTCAATTATCTGCCGCTTATTTTATCTTCTTTACTACTATCTCTTTAGTAGATTTATAATTTAGTTTGAGTAGAATAACTGCAGTAATAAACGGGCGATATGTCCTCGTAATGAAGCCGTCACCAACAGTGCCATTTATCTGGACTTATTAAAATTCTTCAGCGTCCATAAATTGAAGAAGTGAATATAAATCACCGCTTGGCAAAGTTACTTGATAGATAAGGCCGAAATTTATTGCAGGCAGCTAATCCGAAAAGAATTCCTCCTCTATTATAATACCAATATAAATTTGATGAATTTAAGATCCTATTGCTTTTTGTTTAGTTATATTTTACAATTTTAAGAGAAAGAAAGCTTCTACGATTCATGTTGATTTATAATCTCATACGATTTGTGCAAACATATAGTATCAAGCAGAATAAGAGAGATGTCTCTTTTATAGAAGAGACTAGTATAAAGCATCAAAGCTCTGCTATAGGAGACCCACGAAGTGAAAACTCGTCATATACTTTGGTTCAGAGTTCCCAGACCAGTGATTTGATTTATCTTCTCAAGCAGCTTTGAATTCAATTATAATTACCTTTGTTTTACAATTCATTATACCTTATACAAGTTACGTATAAAATTCCTTATTGAAGATTCGTGTTATTTCCGAAAATATAATACTTTTCCTTACACATAAATATCAATAAGGCCGCGAAGAAAAAATCTCCTAAATTAATATGACTACAATATATAAAAGCTTATAATAATTATTTAAAAAAATTAAACACTTTAACACGTAAACGTGTTCCACTTGTAAATGAAGACATGTTTGTACTTGTTCTTGACCGACAAAGGATAGCAATTAGTGTCTGGAAGGGCTCTCAGTTGTAGTTGCGGCGCTGTGAAGCCGGACTCACCATTAGTACCTTAACACATGAGTACATGTTTATAAAACTGTTTGGAGATCCTTATATAATTAAAATGAATACATTTGTTACTGTAGCTCTCTTCTAAGGGATAAATATATAATAACGCCTCTGTTTGTGGATTGTTAGATGTCCGTTTACGTGTAACACCGTGCACAATTTTGTTATTTTATTGAGGCGACCGTTCCATGTAATAATAATGATCCTATTATACTATGATATTCCTTATACTTTATATTGTTTTTTTTATGCAGAACATTTAATAATAAATTTTATATTATTATTATATGAAATTATATTTTTTTAAGAAACGTGGTAAAAAAATTATTTAAAATAGAAGTAACCTGCAGGGGTGCACCGACGGGGGTAGTTTATTTTGGACTAAAAATAACATTTATATGGAGCTTTGAAATAAATTATAATTAAATGTATTGTAATATTCTACTATTACTATTATACACTTTAAATAAATGGTTAAACTTAATTTGTATTCTGATTATAGTTAGAAATAACAAATAACTCAGTATGATATAAATGTGAAATTTAATGATGATAAATTAATTGACATACAAGTTTGAATTTTGAAACAAGATGGAGGATACAATAATGGTAAATTTTTAAATACAGTTCTTAAATTTTTAGGGCAGGGTGGTCGTGCTGGCTTAATGAAATAGAAATATTGGGTTTTTTTTTTTTATAAAAAAGATATTGTAATTTTGAAAAATTAATTGTTGTTAAATTTTAATTATATTAAAATTGAATTATTAGCCAAAATCGAATGTTCCTGGGTTTTATGTTCTTCCAATGAATCACTAGTAAACTTAAAAGGAATTTTCTCACCCAATGTCTGTCTTCTGCTTCTTTGTACTTCAGTGATAATAAGAATTTAATAAAGTAACCTTTCAAATACTGCTGAATAAATGTAACCCAGTTTCTTTATAATAATAATCTTGCTTCACTTCTTCCAGATCCCTCTCTCCTCTTCACCTTTCAAATCTCTCTTCACTCTTCAACAATCATCCCTGCACACTGTATCACTGACTTTAGTTCACTTTATAACTTTTGAATTTTATATGTAATAAGGTGAATTTTTGATTAATTTTGATTTCGTATTTATTATTGTTTGTAGTTTAAAATTTGAGACAATTTATAAATAATTATTCCTTAATTATTATTACTAATAAATTTCTAAATTAAATTAGGCCTAAGTATTGAAATGAATGTGAGATGGGCGTATGAAATGAGTCATTACAATATCCCCTCAGAAATCATGTGAAATAAATGAACATGGTTTCGATACAATGACGAATGAATAGCAAATGATACATATAGATGTGTGATACTTAAAGAGAAGGATGAACCACATTAAATGAGTGAATTAATTGATGATCATACATACTATTTAATAAATTTAATTAACAAACAAACAATAGGGAAAAAAGAGAACAAAATTAACATTAGGGTTAGGTAGTATTTAAGCTAAGCCAACGAACAAAGTTACAAGTTTCTTAGTATACAATAAACAAACAATAGAGAAACATTAGATCAATGGCAAATATTAACTCAATGTCAAAGGACATAGTTTTTTTTTGGAAATACACATTTAATGAATTGTGTACCGAATAGCGGTATACTTTCCACTAACAAATTATTATCCCCTCCTGATAGGAAAATGTTTATATAGTATTGATTAAAAGTGTCTATGTCACTGGGTGTATAGTTGCACTGTTTATTTGGGGAAATAGTATTAATTTCACACAGGTTCCAACGCGTCAACTTCAGTATATTCTGTAGCGTTGTTGACCGAGTTTTTATATGGCTTCAAAGAGGATATATGATAAGGTCCATATACATGCTCTTGGGATAAATCAGAAATTTGGTAGGTCGATTTCCCGAGGATTTCTTGAATTATGAATGGTCCTTCGTACACTTCAAATAATTTTGATGTTTCACCAGCTATAGCTTTAGAAAGGTGATGGGACTTTACCAATACTTGGTCATTAATTTGGAGAGAAACTGGTTTTCTCTTTTCATTTATCTTATCAGATCTCTTCTTTCTACTTTCTTCAAGTTTACGCCTTGCAATCAGTAGTTTGTGTTCGATTGGTACTTCTTCAGCTAGAGGGTTTGATACATATTTTTTCCCAAAATCTGATATTTCTTGTTCCAAACTGTAGTTCGTTTGGTGTGAATCCAGTTGATTCATGGTAAATTTCATTAAGACATTCATTTATAACAGGTACATATTTCACCCATCTCTTATGATTCTGTGAACAATATGTTCTGAGACAGCGCTTTATTTCTCTAATTGGCCGTTCTGCCAAATTAAAACTGGGGTGATACAGTGGACTGTATATTAATTGTATGCTGTGGGATTCAAATTTCCTGATCCATTCGTTACTTTTAAATTGGGTTCCGTTATCTGATTGAATTCGTTTAGGAAAACCGTAATTAGGAAAGTGATGGTGAAATAATTTATGTAATATACTTCTGGTTGTTGCTCTTTGCAGTGGATAAAGTTTAACGAATTTGGTAAATATGTCAATAACAATTAACATGTATTTTGTATTTCCTACACTAGTCGGTAAGAGACCTATGATGTCAACTGCTAACTGGTCATTCTTCTCTCTGCATTTAACTCCTTTGGCTTGACTGTTGAGTGGATGGTTGTTGATTTTGCAGCGCTGACATTTATCACATGATGATAACAGTTTGCCTGATTGTTCGATGCATATTCTTGAAAATAAAATTTTCACGCAGTAGTAACAGGAAACATTTTTTTGCACCGCAGTGTAGATAATAGAGATGGCATTCTAGTATTAGTGGTTTAATTACTGATTCTGGGATGACTATAAGCCATTTGCCCTTAAATTTTTGTAGTAAAGTGTTGTCATATAAACGATAATTAGTATATAATTGTTGAAATTCATTTGTTTCCATAGGTGACTGTAAGATTTCTATAAGTGGTTGTAGTTTAGGGTCTTGATGTTGAAGCTGAGGTAAGTTTCGGAATTGATCTTGCAGATGTTGGTCGGGAATTCTCTCGATGTAATGAATAGATAACTCAGTGAGGTTGTTTGCATCGCTTGACATGTGTTGTGGGGATATACGACTGAGAGTGTCAGCAGTAATGTTGTCCGTCCCTTTGCAATGGATTATTTTAAAGTCGTACTCTTGTATAGCCAATATCCATCTTGCTAATCTATTGTTTAGCAAACGGCAGGTTTTAAAAAAAGTTAAGGCGTGGTTATCTGTAATTACTGTTAACTTAACGCCCATAACAATGTATCGACACTTCTGTAGGCAGTGGATTATAGCCAATAATTCCTTTTCGATTGTGGTGAAACGCTGTTCTGCTGGTTGTAATGTGCGTGATATGAACATAATTGCAGCTTTTTCGTTATTGTCTTTTATTTGATATAGATGTCCGCCAATTGCAAATTCGGACGCATCGGTCTGTAAGTAGAATTCTTTGGATGGATCGGGGTGTGTTAGAGTGTTAGTTTTTATGAACAGCTGTTTAATTTTGTTGAATGTTGTATCATCATCTCTAGTCCAATGAAATTTAACCTTCTTTGACGTTAGCCGTAATAGTGGCTGGACTGTTTCAGAGAATTTATGAATAAATTTATTGTAATAATTTATACATCCGAGGAATGCTTTTAATTGTGTACGACTTCTGGGAGTTGGGAAGTTTAGAATTGGATCAATCTTACTGTTATCCAAACAAAGACCTTCATTTGTTAGAGTAAAACCTAGGAATGGTACAGAATCTTTACAGAATTGAGATTTTTCAAAGTTTATTGTCATGTTGGCTTCAGCTAGCTTTTTGAATATGTATTCTAGGTGTTGTAGATGTGTATTGAAATCGGGGGAAATGATACATATGTCATCAACGTAAATTGCTGTGAAAGCTTCTATCTCATCATCAAACACGTTATCAAGAGCTCTTACTAGTGCAGCTTGGGAAGTAGAAATTCCAAATGGTGTGACTTTGTACTGGTAGGTCTTGCCTCTAAATTGGAATGCGGTGTATTGACGCGAAGTTTTAGTAAGTGGGATTTGCCAATATGAAGCCGTTAAGTCTACACTGCTTATGAATTTTGCGTTTCTACATTTACTCAGAATTTCGCTAACACTGCGGTTACATTCGAAATCTGGTTTAATTATTGCGTTTACTTTGCGGGCATCTAAACACAATCGAATTTCTCCAGACTTTTTAATTACTGGGATGATAGCATTTACGTAGGTACTTTTGCTTCTCTCGATTATGTTAAGGTTCTCCATGCGTTGAATCTCAGCTTGTACAGCGTCTTGGTATGCTTGAGGTACTGGATAGGTTAATGATTTAAAATTTTTAGGATTTTCTATATTTAATTCGTGTTCATATTTAGTGCAACATCCGGGTTTGTCTGAGAAAACGTCCCTATATCGGTATAGTAGATTGATCAAACATTGTTTTTGTTCTTCATTTATGTAGTTATTAGGGATTAGAGTTTTCATTATATCTTCCACCGACATATTATCTTTGGATGATATATTGTGTTGTGTATCAATGTAATCATTATTCTCATTATTAATCTTGTTATCTTCCCATTGTTTTATAGTGCCATACTCATTAAATGTTGACATTGAGTCATTAAAATCTTCCATAAGCATAACGCCTTGTTGAGTGGTGATTTCACATAAGTGCCCTTCATTTATTGCCATTACAAACTTCATTACAACATGTGTATTGTTTATTTTTCATATTTATTGTATTATTATTAAAGTTTAGCTCTGCTTTCCATAATACTAGCATATCCATTCCTAAAATCACTGGTTTGACAAGATGCGGTACTATAAGGAATTGTATGTGAGTAGTCTCGTCAGCTACTGTGACAGGTACATATATTACTCTGTTGATTCGTTTTGAAATGTTTCCAATAGCAGTTTTAATGGTAGTATTGGCTAGGGGCAGTTCTTCAAATGGCTTTAATGATTGTTGGTTGTCCATAAACCAAGACTCTGACAAACAAGTAATAGATGATCCGGAATCAATTAAGGCATTAGTTTCTACATTATTAATTTTGATGTTAATTTCTGGACATTCTTATTTGTATAGGATTAGTTATTAGTGGATGTTCTATTTTTTCCTCAAAAAGGAAATCTTTATCACATATTATGTTATTAACTTGAAATTCACTACTACGGTTATAGTTCGAAGAATAATTCTGATTTAAATATCCGAGGTCGTTATTTTCTAGCGCTGTAGTTTCGTATTTTATTTCTGGTGCGATGTTTTCCTCGGTTCCGTTCTACAGCGCGCAGCCGTTTTCCCGCCGCTGGAAACGTCTTCGCTGCGGTCGTTGCCGGTACTAGAAGGTAGATTTCGAGCATTTTCTCCCTGCCGCACGATAGTGCATACTTGTGCCTGTTCTGTGGTGGGGTAATGTCTATCGTTTCCTGGGTAGTAGTGAGTATTCTGTCGATTTTGGTAGTGGTCTTTGTATGGTTGTGTCTTACTCTTGAATTCATTATCATTACGACTGTTGTATGGGTGGTAATAGGTTTTGTTAGGTTGGTTTCGATCATTATAATGTTGATTTTGATCCGTGATATTGATTCCTTGGCTGATATGCTCTTTGTTCAATGTTATTATGTGGTGTGACTGGGGATTGGTGAGGTTTCTGGTGTATTGGCTTATAACCAGATGAATTGTGATTTTGGGATGAAATTATTTTGTTCCGTTTTGGGCCGTCTCGGATGTCTTCTCGTTGTAGTAATCGTTCAAACTCTTTAATGGTGTTAATGTTTTGAACGCTCCGGCTGTCCTGAATAATTTGTTCAAAACCGTTCCGATAATAAAATGGTGACGATTTCTTTTTCGGTTATTAGTGGGGTAATCGATTGTAGTGTGATAACACGCTCGGTGAAGTATTCAGCACGAGTCAATGTTCCATTATTCTTGTAATGTTCTGATTCTATTTTTGCACGTATGCCACGTTGCACATCACGACTCCAATATTTCGTAGTAAATTCTTGTGCAAAATCCTCCCAGCTTTTAATATCGTGTTTTATTAATTGGAACCATCGTGACGCGTGACCTTCGAGACTACTTTCTAATATGTCAATGAGATGTTCAGTGTTAGATGTGTGTGTGAGTTGCACACGACCTATATTTTTTTTGTAATACCTTCTAATTTTTTGTAAAAATTCCATTGGACTGGTAGAACGTCCGTTGAATTTTGGCACTTGTCTGTCTACAGAATCTCCTCCGGTACAAATGACTTGCAATGGTTCACATGGTTTCGTCTCAATTTGAGATTTAGATTTTATATTTTCTAATTCACATTCATATTTATTAATACACTCGGCTAGATTGTTTATTCTATCATGATTGTTTTGGATTTGTGGTTGAATTTCATTTATAATGGTTTTGATTTGTATTTTATTTGTTTCCGCGTTTTCATGTCGTACTTGGTCTATAGCATTTTTTATTTCAAAAGCAATTTTATTTTCTAGAGTTTGATTTTTGTTTTGTACCGATTCTAATATCTTGGATTGTTGGTTATTCATCTGTTGGTTTACAAATGCCTTATGTTCTTCAAAACTATGATTTAATTCTCCTCTAATGCTGTCAGTGGATTCTTTAATTTTCAGGTCTATTTTTTCACGGAATTTATCTTGATTGTCCCTTATAGCGTTCAATTCATTTCGGAATTCAGTTTGATTATCCCGCAGTTCATTAATTTGTGTCTCGAGTGTCTCCCTACAAGATTTGATTTCATAGCTAAGTTCGATTTTAGTTTTAGAAATACAATCACTTATTTCGTTTATTTTTGCGTTTAGGTTTTCGTTTAACTCAGATTTAGTGTTAATCAAATTTTCATTAAGTTGTTTTAAACCGTTCATGATAGCATGAAGAGCTGTCGATTGGGATTCGTCAGCGGTTTGTTTATTTGACCTGTCACTGCCAATGGCATCAACTGATTGAGTATAATGAGAATGTTCAACTACAACGTTTAGTGTGGGAGGCGCAGTAGCTCCATCTTCACGTCTCTGCAGGGAATCAGGGAAATTTGCCGCATAGGTGTTGGTAGCACTGTTTTCATCCATCCGTGATTGGTTGTCGACCGCTGTGAGAATGTTGACTTTATTAGCGCGAGGAATTGTGGGAGTTTGTTCTGCTTCTTCTCTCTGTTCGCTTTCGTCTTCGATACCGGGATTAATGGCGTCTTTGTTTACGTTTAGCACTTGGTTATTTTCCATATTATCTGTTGGGAATGGGTACCGTTTAGGGTATCTTAAATTAAAATCACGGGACATTAATTGCGATAAAAGATAGAATAATATTACAGGACTAATGTATTGTTAATTAAATGTTTATATAGTGAGTTATTAAATAACCTATAGCCTATTGACAGACAATATGAATAAATGACAACTAACTACGTACAGTACTTATGTCTAGGCTATTGTTATGATCTAGAAAATTGTCTCAAATCAAAGATTATAAATATTTCATTAAGCCACTACGTTGGACGCCAATTTTGTAATGTCCTACTATTATTATACACTTTAAATAAATGGTTAAACTTAATTTGTATTCTGATTATAGTTAGAAATAACAAATAACTCAGTATGATATAAATGTGAAATTTAATGATGATAAATTAATTGACATACAAGTTTGAATTTTGAAACAAGATGGAGGATACAATAATGGTAAATTTTTAAATACAGTTCTTAAATTTTTAGGGCAGGGTGGTCGTGCTGGCTTAATGAAATAGAAATATTGGGTACTTTTTTTTTATAAAAAAGATATTGTAATTTTGAAAAATTAATTGTTGTTAAATTTTAATTATATTAAAATTGAATTATTAGCCAAATCGAATGTTCCTGGGTTTTATGTTTCTTCCAATGAATCACTAGTAAACTTAAAAGGAATTTTCTCACCCAATGTCTGTCTTCTGCTTCTTTGTACTTCAGTGATAATAAGAATTTAATAAAGTAACCTTTCAAATACTGCTGAATAAATGTAACCAGTTTCTTTATAATAATAATCTTGCTTCACTTCTTCCAGATCCCTCTCTCCTCTTCACCTTTCAAATCTCTCTTCACTCTTCAACAATCATCCCTGCACACTGTATCACTGACTTTAGTTCACTTTATAACTTTTGAATTTTATATGTAATAAGGTGAATTTTTGATTAATTTTGATTTCGTATTTATTATTGTTTGTAGTTTAAAATTTGAGACAATTTATAAATAATTATTCCTTAATTATTATTACTAATAAATTTCTAAATTAAATTAGGCCTAAGTATTGAAATGAATGTGAGATGGGCGTATGAAATGAGTCATTACAGTATAAATCCAAACTTTATAACTATATTAATTCACGAAATACACTGCTGTTTACAATTTAGTTCAAACCGCTAAAACATTCACAGTCACGAAGCAACTAAGAAAGTGAGGTTATTTCTTACTATTCCTTGTGGCTTCTCCCCTCATTTGGTACTTTCAGTAACCGAGTGCAAAATGTACTCGTACTGATTTAAAATCATACTTTACAGAGTACTTCTAAAATATTCCAGTTACTATTACTGCTAAACAAGTCCGAGTACTTTGTAGCAGGAACGGCGGTAGATGTGTAAAGTATCTGTATTATAAAAATAGCCTGTACCGTACTTTCGGTTTGCGATGACTTGTACTCTTAGGACGACTAGTACCCGGTACACTAGTACCTTGTGGAGTAGTTCCGATATGATCAGTTGTCACAGTAGTGAGTATGTTGTCAAGCTCTGAGCAGTTTCTGAACTGTGTTAGTTTCTTTTTGTCATTCGTTGTCACTGCGAGGCAACACCGCCATGGACAGTGTGACGGTTTTCGTGTTAAAACGAGCAGTTATCGGTTGCGGGAAATGAACAAAACGAGCTCAAATTAATCTGTGTTAAAAATTGTAACATTTTTATTATTGGTTTACAAAATTACATGCTCAATGGCTAAGAGTCCAGTGACGTGACGATTACCGAATTTTGAGGATAACCCAGTCAAGAATAAAAGTTAGATGGTGTTTTGATAACAATTTTATTCCCATACTATTCTAAGATTCTAAAAATGTCATACTCAATTATAGTACTCATCCATATATCTTGTATAAACATTTAATCATTATCGAATCACAAGTTTCCGAGCTAAGAATGTTCAAAGTTGCAGTTTAGTTGAACAATGCCAAAAAACTGGTATTTTTCTCGTTTTCATTGATATTATGGAAGTTATTGTTAGTAAACAGTTTTATAAAGTAAAAATGCAGAAGTGAGCAAGCTAAATTTTAATTTCCTGTTATTGGAGCTCTATCAGTTGTGATCCGAGAGTATAATACATCAAGATTAAGTTTTGGTCTTGATTTGTGATTTAAACTATACTATTTTGTTTAGTGTCTTAATATTTTTATTTTATGAATAGTTTGATTATTCAAAATATATATGTTTAAATTTCCTAAGGCACTCAAATAACTTTTACAACGTTATATGGCACCAGGTTGATTTTTCCATTTTTGATTCTTATACTAATATAACTTTTTATATTTTATTGATATACTGCTCTTTACTCCCTTCGACGCATAACTATGAATAAAACCAAGCCTATCTACAGAGATCTACAGGATCCTGTTAGTAATTTACAACTCTTATTACTTAGGTTGGGTAAAAGTGTAGCAAGAACTCTTTGGTGAGGCTCGTGTAAATTATGAGCTAAAGGCGTTTGTTCAAATGCGGTAAATAATATCTAATAAATAAGTTGAGAGAAGATAAAATTGTCAGAGTTGCAGCAAGAACTAAGAAGAGGAAGCTGGAGTACTGAAAGAATAATAAGGGCTTTATAGGCCAGAAATTAATAATGTTGTTTATTTTCTTTATAAAGACAATATTTTCTCTTTTGGCTTGATTTCCCAAAAACTTCAAAATTTCAACTTTAGGTATAGTTTTTTTTTAACCTGTGTGTGTGTGTATATATATATATATATATATATATATATATATATATATATATATATATATATATATATATATATATATATATATATATATATATATATATTTAAGATATATATTTATTTGGAGTTGTTAAATATTATTATTGAGTATTACTGATACTGTTGCAAATCTTTCCTAAACTTTGAAATTCAAGGGATATCATTTTAAAACTTATACAGTAATCTGAATTAATATCGTCAATCTTATCAGGAAATATAAAAGGTCTTATTAATGCCAATTTTTGGGAATATACTTAAAGCAATTCTTACAAACTAAAGAATTAGCAGTAAAAGTAAATGATAGAATTATGGATATATGAACGAATACCAACGTACATTATTTGAGGTAAACGATTTGGCTTCTCACAGTAACCACGTGTCATTCGGAAACTGAAACCTTTCAACAAGCAATCTTTCGGTAGCAAACAATACCACGCTCGGCTGCTCAACAGACGCCCTTTCACTGCCATGCCCCTTTCACAACTGTTTCTATATCCTCTCTTCAGGCGATTGAACTTCTCTTTCACTCCTTTTCACTAAGTATTTTGGTCTCCAAGGTTTCCTACAGTCATTGTCATCTAGAGTATTATATTAAGTCAACACATCACGTGTTATAGATCGAGGAACGTTCTTACAGTATCAGGTACGTATGAACAAAGTTATTTATTTCTGTTCAAATACTTTCTCCATACCTTTCCTAATTTAACTGTCCATTGGGCTTTTCAGGAACAAGATTGATAGGTAGGTAGGCTATTCTATGATGTTTCCACGTATGGATAGGTGTCTGTTTGTCCAGGTGGATTGCTAAAATAGTAGTGAAAATCTGGCCTTAGTGAAATGGGTCTTACATTTGTGAATTCATCAGTATTATTTGAGATGGTCCTTAATATAACACCTGATACAGAGTTTTGGCGCATGCAATTGTCGTACAATATTGCTATACTGATGTCAAAAATATTTTTATCGACAAATAATTGAATGTCAAATATACCTTTTTGAGGCTGTTGGTGTGTGTGTGTGTGTGTGTGTGTGTGTGTGTGTGTGTGTGTGTGTGTGTGTGTGTGTGTGTGTGTGTGTGTGTGCACTCAAAACATAACCAAGAAATCAAGTGCTTTCTAATATAGTATTCTTGTCAAAGTGTTAGTGTTTCGATAATTTCCCTACTCTATAATTTCGCAAAAGTTGCTTTTTAGCTCATATGGATTAAATTATTTTCTCAAATCAGAATTATAATTAACAGTTATTTTTTACTATGGATCGTAATTTAAAAAAACCTAACTTAACTATTTATTACACAGTGTAAGGACACTATTGTGTGAGAATTTGCTGGAGACAAAACATCTCGGCATAAAACATCTCGGAACGTGACCAAACTTTGACAGTTAAAACTTCCCTTCTACAGCAATAACGAGGGCGCTTTTGTGTTTTGCAAAACGTGTCGTGGTCTTTGCCTCTGTTTCATTTATTAATTTAACCGTCTAAACAAAGTCAAGGTTTTCTTTATTTTTGCAGTAGAGGCCTAAAAGATATAATAAGTTTCGGAAATATGCACTGACCTAAATGTTTATAGTGAACTGGATCTGAGTTCTATAATTATAATAAACTAATTTAGGTATTTTAATTTTATATGCAATTGTTCAATAATCTGATCAGAAATATGTTTCATGTTTTTTTTATATAACAGATTTAGTAAACATGTCTATACTTAAATTAACATAATGCATATTATATGTTGTATTAAGCTGCGCCATTGTTACTGCACCATTTTGCATTCTGGCACTATCACACCATCAGTGACATCGGACACTTCAACCGCATAATTTAGACCTTGTATGACTTTTTTGCACTTATTCTGCAAATGAAAAGCTCACAATGTTACAGGAACCAGTGAATCCATGTAATAACTTTAAAGGTCTATTCTGAACGACATTATGAAAATAAAGAAAAAATAATACTTTTTCTAATTTGCTATAAAATAATTAAAAGGAATTAAAAATACAACTCTTAAATTCCATTAATTATAAATAATTATTTGGTGTAAGTATTAGGATACCATAATAATACAATTAATACTAGTGTATTTTTTCTTATGTAAAAATAAGTAAAATATGGAAAACTATTCCAGATATAAAAACAGACTAATAAAATAAGTAATTTTTTTGTTTTTATTTATAAAATTACTAAAATATGTAAAAGTCTATAATGTATAAAATGTGAAAAGGGTTTACTCGTAATTACGACAAGGTATCAGTAAGCCTCACCACTTGTCCCGTAACAAACTTGAGTTTGCATGCGCAATTTCACTTCTATAGTTCATTTCATTCTCCAAACATCCTGCGGACAAAATTACTCGCAGCTCAAAACCATCCTACATTTAAAATGTTATATATATATGAAAATGTTCAATGCTGGTTGTTATTTAAAAATATGAATTCAGAATTAGAATATGCAATAAAAATATCATTATCCCTAGTGTCTGCTTTAACAGCACCCTAGTAGGGGCGATGTGCATTCCATTTTCCACACAATAAGCAAAAGCCTATATTTTAAAATAAATTTTCTTGCCAAAAACTGTTATATACTTTCCTATTTGTACAATAAATATTGTATGTGGGCGCTAAAACTTTTTATTCTCATCGCTAATAGTCGCATCTTATCACTATTATAAGTTATTTTCTTGCTAAAAATTATACGTCATGAATAATAAAAGCTATTCCTCCATAACCATCAGACCTATCTGTTCTAATGATATTGTAATTATTGTCTAATACAATATTTGTACTCTGTAGCCAAGTTTTTTGGAATACATCAATATGTATTTTATTGGTATCAAAAAGTTTTGTGATCTCTGACCATTTAGGCTTTAGAGATACACTAAATTGAACAATATTTAACTCGTATATTTCCATATTCCTTCAAGTACTATGTGTATGTGGTTTTTTAAATTATATGTTACACTGTGAGGTCTTACCAGCCTGTCTGGTAGAACCATACTCCTATATTTTGAGGCTCGTCGCTTACATATAACTGTAATACCTCATCTAATGTTTTTAATGTTTTTGTAATTTTATTTTAATGTTTTAATTTTGTATTTTATTCCTAATTTCAGCAATTTATTTACTTATTGCTGCTTTTAATCTCATTTTCTCTTCTAATGTTGGTTTGGAAGTGAGTTCCTTACTATATGCTATATTTATTTGTAGATGTTTATCAATACCTACAGTGCCCTGCTTACCTGATATTGGATTTCTTTTGATAGTGCCTGTGTTATTTACATTTCTAGATCTGGAGTTACCTATTTTGATGTAAAAGCTATTATCGTGGGCTTCACTATAATATTCAATTTCCTCTATCTCTCTTAAGCTATTAAAACTATTAGTAATGGATATATTGTACTTACTACCTGTCTCTGACGGCGTTAGGTTTCTTAGAGTGTTGTTTTTTTAAGTTTGGGTAACTTACTTCATTAGTAAAATCTAAGTGAGACTTTGTAACATCAAAATAAGTTTGTAATTTGGCATACCTAGTTTTTTATAAGCAATAGGAAAGTAGTTACTAGCTGTAAAATAGTCCTCCCCCATGGTGCTCATACGCTCCTTTATTTATTTTTGTCTTATATATTCAGGACACTGCCTGGAGTTACTGCTATGAGGGGCATAGCAAACAACAAATTGTTTGGCTTGGAACACTCTTCTAAATAATAATTACTTCCACAATCCCGAAAACACGTTTTAACGCATGGCGAGTTCGTTACATGCACGTAGGAGAAACACCGAACACACTGTTTCGCCCGAAATATGTATGGTTCAATTTCCATCCTGAAATAATTTAAATAGACTGCCCTTGGCAACTTATCTGTTTCAAAAGTTATTTTAACAAAACTAGTCTCTACTAAAGACCCATTGACTCTTTTTTATCTTTGTAGCCTACTTCCAAAATAAGGTACTCAAATGTTGTCTTTTGAAGGATTTCTTTTTCTGTGACATCTCTTTCAACAGATGCTACCCCTGTAGTATGAATTCTGATTGTTGGTACAAACACATTAAATTGGGTTAAGTGTTTTGACGTTACTATGTTATTAGCGGCAACATAAGATTTGCAAGTTATTACTTGCAAAGTTAGTAAGTTCTAACCTGCTCTAGAAATGAAATCAACATCGATATGGTGGGACTTAATTATTTTGCCAACATGGATCAACATTCCACTCATTGTATAGCCTAACAATATGCTATTTTTAGTGTTGTGAAAATTCTAGTAAAAAACGTGTCTATTCTACTTTGTTGTACGTATTAAATCAGTATGGTCGTAAATATTTTCTGTCTGATCTTGGTTCCTTTTATATTGTATTTCAGTAATATCCATGCTAACTTCGGGATAAGTATGGTCGATAATAGAACCCGCGTTATTATCTCATCACCCTCCATATTTTCAACATTAATGTTATCTGGGTTGGCAAAATCTGCAGACATGTCAGGACCAACCATAACCGGTATGTGAAAAAAATATCTTTACCGGTAATTCGTAAAAATGATAAGTTTAAAATTTATAATAAAGCCAATGGGTTTAAATGCTACAAACAAATAAGTGTTAGATATTACAAACTTCTGCATTTGCCAAAGACAAACAAAGGGATAGACACTGCTCACACGAGGATGCAAAGAAGCTCCTTAGCTGTATTTCCACTAGTTATCAGAACGACTTTTCAAACAAGATTGAAACAACTATATAATATAATTTCCCCTGTGAGCAGAAGTATTTATCGTAAAATACGCTTCATAAGGATCAATATTTAACTATAGCTGATACAATTAAAGTACTGGTATTAGATATTTGTATACTGTATTTGATGACCTTGCACTTAAAACTCGTATCAGTAACTTGAAGAATTTAAATACAATTATATAAATACTTACAGGCATATTCTGAATTTATTTAGAGTACATTTACAGTCTCATAAGATCTAATTTTAGACTATGGATGTTTCCTTTATGGAACTAAAAAGGTTGACTGCATACAAAATCAGGCTTTAAGAATAGCACCTAGGGCTTTTAGATCGCCTCCCATACGTACTTACAGTATGAAACAACAATAGCGATTAAAATTTAGGAGAATTGTATTAGCAGACAGATTACAAGATAAGTTTATAATATCATTACCAGTCTACTACATTGTGAAGTACTGCTCTGCTACTTTCTCGATGTTATCATGGTTGCCCGTAAGACTAATGTAAACGTATTTGCTAACGGTTAGCTAAATTTCAAGTAATGACATGCACCATCATCGAACTCAGTGTTCATCATATGTAAATGAAGTTTCATAAACATTTTTAAGTCTACAAGTCAGTTTATTTTCAAGATATCATGCGGACAGACAGAAATTACATTTTTCCAGCTCGACGAATAAATAGACTTTGCTAAAGTTCAGCCAATTAACAATATTACTTATGCACTAACACAAAATTTTTGAACATTATTACAAATTGGCGTTAACTTTAAATTAATACTGTTGATTTGAACAAAATATTTGCAGAATAAATGTATAAATTAGGTTAATTGATAAAATCTAAAATTTAGGAATTTGTAAAGAACTTGACAGTTTTCAAAATTCAACTGGGAAGTTACTTCGATAAGGGATGTGTAAACAAATATATATATATATATATATATATATATATATATATATATATATATATATATATATATATATGCATCGTGGGAAATGTACATCAACCGTGGCCAACTTTTAGGAATAGTAATAACTGACAGGTCCCTGCCGAGAAGCGATCCCAATCCTAATCCTCTTCTCCTATAAACTTAGATTCCGGAATTCACAACTTTCATATACAATATTAATGGGGTCATTGTAATATCTACTAATAAACGTTACCAATTCTATTCATACACTTTCTATTCATTTAACCTTTTATGTTTTATGTTATGAAACTAATAAGGCAATTGGACTTTGAGGCTGCATGGAATATTTGACAGCCTGGTTTGTAGGAAAATAATCATTAATAACGTCAAATACTCAATCTTGAAGGTTATTTGTAAATTTATCACAATTAAATGCAGTTACTCTTTTATATCTGCTTAAATTATTTGCAGGTATTCTTGAAATATTACATAGTTGCGGATCGAAAAACCAGTTAAAACTTAAAAGGAAAATTCAGTATATGATTTGAACTCAAGTTTATTTAGAATAGCACTCACATAACCTAACCTCAAACTTTAATGGATCAGAGTAAGTTAAACAACCGTTATTTCAAACTCAAAGCATTCATAGCACTATAAAAATATCCTAATTTAAATAATTAAATCAATTCAAATGGAACAAAATATAAAATTGGCTACAAGCAATCCTATTCAGTTGTCATGCTTTAGAACATGTCCTTTTTAATGTTGGCTCTTCCGGCTTTTGAGAATTGTGTAAAAATATCCGGCTTTTTGTAGAACGCTTAAATGTTCAAACATAGCATCACGTTAAAAGATTCTTCCGATTTCCTAAATCCCAAAGATAGGCCATGAAAAATTTGTTGCAGCGCACACGTAATACCATGGCTTATGAACTGCTGTTAGATTCAGTTGTCTATATACTCCAGTCAATGACGGTATAAACAGGGTAAACTGTATTTATCCCATACAGCACAGATTTTCATAAAAATTTTGATTTAGGTTCTACTTGTCCTCTGCTGAGGTTGCTTTTTCCTGGGGTTGGATGCCACTTCTCAGGGAGGGGGTAAGTAATTTTTCATTGAAAATAAGTGCGGTTATCGATAGATTATCTCGTTCTAAGCAACTGATGTTCTATGATGTTTTTTCTGAAAATCAATACTTTCCTACTTATTAGAGTTAAATTGTTTGTTTTCTGGCAAAAAACCACATTTTCAGACAGTTTTCCATGAATAATTGGAAAAATATGCCTTTAATCGAAAACATGTAGAGAGCATAATTATAGCTTATACAAAAATTAAATAAATCATGTATTTATGATGCAGACCCAATACAAACAGAATTATTGCATGTTGAAAGTTGATCATTGGCATTTTCAAATACCAAAATGGAAAGTTTCTACGTACAATAACCAAAAACCAATGCATTTTTCCAGAAAAACAATCTTTTAAGTCCTTTATTTTTATTTTTTATAACAGTTTTTAGCATCAAAACTAAACGAGTTATGAAGATAATGTTGATTCCTATTTTTTCGTTGGGAAAAAAATAATGAAAATCTCACCCTTTCTTCCATCCCATTTGAAAAAAATCGTTGCTACTTGACAATTCACTTTATTTATGTTCTTATAACAAGTTCTGAGTGTTTGACCATTTAAAGTACTAATATTTGGAAAAAAAATTAACTTAGAGTGAGAAAATTGTTTTTTTAATTTAGCAAAAAATTACCTTTTATTCAAAATAACTCAAAAACTATTATTAATAAAGTCTTGTAAAGTACAAAATTGTAGGTTTTATTTTTTTTATTTTGGTATTTTATTTTTTAAGGTATAAATTTAGTAAGATATTGCCATTTAAAGTTTGTGTACTCATGCAAAGTACCTTTTTTGAGCCCTTTTAGCATGAACCTAAATAAGATCTGAATAAAAATTTATTTAGATGACCTTATAGCTATTAAAAAGTCTACAAAATGCTTTTTGAAGGGCTCAATTGCTTAAAAAATAAGCCAGTTATGAGGAAAAAAACCAAAATCACTTTTTTATAGACATTAGAACAGTATGTTAGTATATTGATGAATACATATGTTGGCTATATTTTAGGCTTAGTTGAACTGTCACTTATATACAAGGTATCCCACAAGTAACCCAATAAACATCTTTTCATTTTGGCATTTGAAAATGCCAACCAACTTTCAACAAGAAATACTTCCTTTTATATTGGGTCTACACATATATAAAAAAACATGATTTATGTAGTTTTTTTATAAGCTATAATTTTCCTCTCAACAGGTTTTTTAATTAAAGGCATATTTTTTCAAATTATTTCTTTGTTTGAAGGTTATTTTTGACAATGGAAGGATTGTGAAGGAAACAGGATTTTTCCGGACATTTGAACTGATTACTTGTTTCACTGAACGATGGCAAATGTCCGGAAAAATCCTGTTTTCAAATTATTCGCGAAAAAACTTAGTTTTTTGTCCGAAAACTGACAATTTCACTCACGAATAAGGCGAAAAATATTGAGTTTCAGAAAAAAACTTCATAGAAAAAAGTTGCTTAGAATTAGTCAATTTATCGACATCCACACGTTTTCAATGAAAAATTGCTCACCCCCAAGGAGTGGCATCCACCTCCAGGGAAAAAGGAACCCCCAGTACAGGGTAGACTTTGAAACATAGGACAAGTAGAACCTAAATCCACATTTTAATGAAAACGGGTGCTGTATGGAATAAATAAATGTGAAAATGGTCATTAACTGGACTGATAGTGTCACTGGCTCTGTTACTTCTATCCACTGGCACTACTTTCCTATTTTCTATTTATGTATAACGAATGATAGGTTCATTTTGTTATATAATACATTATATATCTTTCTGTTATAGTGATAATTTCTTATATATGTCTCTGTTTGTATAGCTTTTTGTTTGTTAATAATGTAATAAATTAGTGCAATGAATTAATTCCAATTATTTAACCAAATTTATTTTTAATATCATTCTAAAAATTCAAATGGGTTCAAATCAATTGTAATTTTTGTAGAGAAAAATTCTAACAAGAATTAATTCAGCCTTATGTCACATATAAAATAAAAGCTTAAAATAATCCTTTTATCCACCAATATACACTTATTTGAATTCCTTTTATTTTTATATTGTCAAAACTGCTAGATTCATGCTCATACGAACTCAGTTCATCTGAGTTGGCCATTGGGAGGACAAACTCTGATCTTGATAACATAAAGATGTAGCCAGTCAAGCATGGCCTCAAGCTTAATACTAATAAATGAACAGTTCTGCATGCAACACTCCCTCACATTAGAATACAGCACAATGTGCATATTAAGCTTGGGGACCAAACACTAGAGGTATCTGGCGCTGTGAAAACGGGTGTTATACTCAACAGTGAACTCAGTTTTTCTGACCACGTCACCTATGCTACTCAGCGTGCGCTTAGGAGACTAAGAGAGATGTACAGGCTCAGGTTGGTCTTGCCAGATAGTAAAAATCCGCATGATACAACTTTAATTTTATCCGTGTTCTTTTATTGTTATCCTGCATACGGTAACAACATTTCAAGGGTAGATTTTGACAGAATTCAAAAAGTATAGAACACGGCTGACTGTTTTATTTACAATTTACATAAATATGACCACTTATCTACCCATTTAAGGGCTTCAGGATTGTTGTGTATGGAAAACGTATGCAGGTTGCAGACCTCCAACCTAATACACTGCATCCTTTCTCTTCAGGAACCGCGGTACTTGGTAGAGAAACTCCTGTACCATAGTGAGGTTGCTGATCACAGAGCCCGACAAAATAATCAGCTTTACTTACCTCGAGTAAGGCTTGAGATAGGGAGGAGAGGCTTTTCATACTTTGCCCCCAAATTTTAAAAGTTCCTCCCTTGTGATATAAAATCACTCAAGGAGGCTGCCTTTGAAGTCAAAGTAAGATATATGTTGGTGATTGACAATTAGGTTAGTTATTTTAGTTTAAGTTAAATTAATTCATTGCTATTAGTTTTAGATGACTGGAGTTGTTTTGAAAACTTCTTGTGTAGAAAAATTCTCTACTAATAAAGGCATTTTTGTTTAATTTTACTTCTATAATAAACCAATTTGAATTTTTTTTATTTGTATTACAATCCATATAGTACTAATTTGTAATGTGGTTTTTTTAATAATGTATAAATAAATGTTTTTCTAAAAGTTTATAAGAATATTTAATACTGTCTCCTTTTTGCTTTAATGTACTCCTTTTTCACCCCCAAAAGTCCACCTTTTAGGAATTTTGTGTTTGGTCACCCTGTATCTACATCATAATGGACTCAAAAATATTTGAAATATATAAATAGTTTCATAGGTCAACTATTAATGATAGTAAATGAAAGGAGCCACTATACATTTTTCATATTACAACAAACTGTTTACCCATTGAGTAAACAGTTATTTTGGCTTCTATAACACTAGTGGCAGCTATTAAAAATATGGAAATGCAAGTAATTATTTAAACTTTTAGAAAAAGATCAAACTAAGAGATAAAATGTGTTACAAGTTTTATAATTTTACTCAAAAGGAAAATTTCTTTTCATCACTCATATATGATAACTAAATTTTACATCAGTTTTAATTTTTTGTATTTGTTAAGTAATTATATATTTTAAAATTTCATCTGGCGGCTATAACTGTTTGCATATGAAGGGTCTACTAGAGTAATCAAAACTATCATTAATGGACTCCAGAGAATAAAGAACACTTTTTAGTAGTATTTATTCTAAATTTATTACATTATAAATAATCAAAAAGGCATTATTTCCACCTTATATATGTATGTTAATACTGTATATTTAGTTTTTTTAGAATTTAGACAAAATATAATTTTCAAAACATTGGTACACGCAAATTGCTACTATATATTTATTTAGTGCACTAATAATCAGTTTTATATTTCAGCACACAAAACAGTGTTTTAGTTTCCTTCAGCCATATTTTTCTTGCTGTTAGAGGGCAAGGAAATGACAACCTACAAGTATAGTAGCTACTGGACTCTGCACACCAGACGTGGACAGCTGCGGCCTCTTCTCTTAGCGAACAATACGTTTCCAATATTTCTTTCATGATGTTTATTCGGAAGTCCATGACGCAGAACTTTACATTTGGGGTTTTTTATTGCACATACTGCATACACTCTCCTAGCATGTAGAATTATTCTCACAGCAACTCTTAAGTACATTCTTTTTTTTTGTAAAAGGTAAATCTTACAATGTTTTTCAAATGTATAATGTCTACCATTTCTTTTTATTTGAATTTTCTCATTTTTTTGTTACAAAACTTCTAAGCACTGTGGTGAAAAAAAAAATTCATTTAGTACTCTTTTGGAACCATTTTCAGCTACTCCTGAACAGGTTAAATAAAACATTTTAATAGTTTTTGGTAATAATATAATGGTTTCACATTTTGTAATTACCTACAGGCCATAGTATTTTTACAAACAAAACTTTATACAAATTGATAAAATACATTATACAAATTATTTTATGTAAAGTAAATCACCTATGTGATTTCAGATTATTCCAAAGGGGCTGGTGTTACCATTGATTTAGTTAAGTGTATTCTTGTTACGGAAATTACTAAACACATATTTTTACACTACACCATTTAAAGACCTCCAATAGCTATAAATGCAGTGGCACTTCACATTTCTTACACATGAAACATAACTCACACATTTTGTTGTGAACTCTATACAATATGTAGAATAATTTGTTGGCATCTCTTTACTTAATAACAATTCCATTTCAGTATTTAAATGGAACTCCAATATACACAGTAAATGTGAGATTCCTCGGTCCATTATTATAATGTAAACATCTCACAAAACTAGGTTATTAACAGATAACATGTGAACGTAAACATACATCATGTCCACACAAAAAATTACAATGGCTAAAAACACATTAGCCAAAATGAATTTTGACTGTTTATTTTTCTTCTCAAATACCTCCAAGAGAGCACTCAAAATTTATTTGTTAGATTTCTAAAGAACTTTGTAAGCTACTAAAAAAAGAACAAACATCTCATTTCAATTTAAAATTTAGTTTATATATAAATATCTACTTGATCTAGTATTTTTAAAAGAGTAATTAAAGTTTACACTTCAGTTAATGTGTAACACATTTCTTGATGATCGAATTTTCCTATGAGTTGGGCTATGTTGTATAGAATAATTTTACTTTCTTAAGTTAAGACACTGAGAAGTCTTAGGTTTTAAGAAAACCATTAATAACTTTTAACCAAATATGAATTCACAAACACGTCACATGTTGATTATACAGGCTGAAAACGCGGCAACGTGTCAACCATCTATTACTCACAAGCAGCGCTTTAATTGTGGAGCATTGTTATAAATGAAAATTGTTTATTAACCATATATTTGCATTTCTAATTTAACAAACTACTAAATACTAGCCGAATACCCTTGCTTTAAATGGGAGTAATACATAATTTGTTTCACTTAATTATTTTCCAACTATTACTGTGCATTGGTTACTGTAATAAATACCTTTAAAATTTAAACTGATAATCTCAATAAAAACATGGAAATATGGGGTATAAAGACTGTAATATGGGTTATAAAGACTGTGTCATCTGTCCCACAGCCAGTGAATGTGATAGTTTGAATGATATTTTGGCGCATTTTTGAACTTGCAGTCTTGTACCATTGCATAGGTTAGGAGGGATGAGGTTATGTGGAAATATTGTTCAACATCCAGTTTTCAAACACACAAACAGATTGTGAGGAGAAATGCCTGGTGGGTTAAAATTTACTAGATACAATAGTGAACAGCATCTTTTTGTTCTACTACTGATCTAAAGATTGGAACTTCACAAAATATCATTAATGTGTGTTGCAGATTCAATTTTAGAAGTTAGTCTTTTGAATTCATATTGTATACGTCCAGGTAAATGTTTTTCTTTTAATGTCTTTAGGTCTCTTTCTTCGAAGGTGTGGCCTATTACCATGCACTTACATCTATAGGGTGTTTTTCGCACCAGGAAGTATACTGTGAGGCCAATCAGTTTAATTTCAAAAACAAATGATCTGCTCTTCCTGGGGAAATTCACCACCCTTGTTGTCCAGACTATCAAAGAGCAGGTTTTCAGCAGTTCTACCTAAGGAGAGAAGATCAGATGCCACCCTGGGGGAAGGTGATTGCAGGAGACTAACCTATTTTACTCAGACCTGGATGCTGTCTCCAGCTTCTCTCATGTTCAGTGTGAACCCACTTCAAGACAGCCCTAAATGATTCATACCTAGAAATACCACAGAACTGTTGAGGCCATGTCATTTTGGATGCTGAGCCAAGTTGGAGGGAGCATCAGCTCTTTTATTCCCAAAGTACCCCTTATGACCAGGAACCCAACAAACAGTCTCATTTTTGGTTCTGCCAAGAGAAGAAATGACTGGACAACAATCCCAGACAATTTTGGAGTTGAACACACAAAAGTCTAATGCCTTCAACGCTGCCTGGCTATCTGTGAAAGCGCTATTCATCTTGCTCCTATACCGTAGATGGAGATTCTCACATGCACATTCCATAATGGCTGTAAACTTTGCCTAAAAAGCTGTGGGAGAAAGACCCATAGGGACCATCAGCTCCCTGCCTGCATGGTCTCACTTTCACAATCCTAGCACCTTTTTTTGTTAGAGCCATCCATAGATCATTCAAGTTCTGCTAATGGAAGCAGTTTCTTTCCCTCCGACCAAGACTTTTTAGAAGATATCACAACACTGAAGGGTTTGTGGCAGGAAAATCTCTAAGGCATCTGATTAGAGATCATCCCTCTGAATTAGGTTGCTAATTTTGCAATGTCCACTTTTGCAGTCAGTGGCTGACCAAAGCCCCGCCTGCTGTAGACAGTAGGCACTTCTCCTTCGCATACCCTGAATGACAATGTACGAGAGGGCAAGGTTAAGACAGCAATTTAGAACTGCACTTGGAAAGGTCTCAGTGATAGCAAAGCAAGCCATTCTTTGGATGGTAGCTAGACTGGTTAATGCTATTCTGACCTCCACCACCAGACAACAGCACCAGGTCTATTCATGGATACTGAACACTCTGCCTTTCTTTATTCTGCTATTTTCTCAAAAAGTGATTGTGAGGAATCGATCAGTTAAAATATACTCTTACATTTACACCCAAAAATAAAGTTCTATCGTTAGACAACAGAAATAAAATTCTCATGGAAACCTTTACTCTTGTAAACTATGTGTGTTTCTTGTATTATCAAGACTAATTAATTTATTCATAAAATACAAAAGCCATATTGTTGTAGATATTTGAATTTAAAAAAGAGGATTTTTTGTGACTATTGATTTTGCAACTATGATCTTATGATGTTTTTGAGGAAAAGTGATTAGTCAGTCCACTGGTTTTGGCTACATAGAAAAAGAAGATAGAAAGTTCCTTTTAGACACGGTACTCACATATAACTTAGATCAAAAACAAAACTGATTTTCATATAAGCATTACTGCAGTAACCTGTAATTGGCAATATACTATTAGACTATCAATAGGAAGGAAGTAGGTGTGCAAGTAGAGACACGTTTATGCATCATCAGTAGTGAATGTGTTAAATAATAAACATTTTAAATTCAACAAACTATAGTTTTATTTTTCTTGAAACTGGCTAAATACTTTTTTTTGTGTTACAGACTGGAAAATAATTTGAATCAACAAATTACTAAAAAAAATGTTAAGAAAAATTAAGCCACCCGCTTCACTAGTACTTACAAACTATTTGAAACAGTGTAATGAAACCACCGTGGACTTCCTACTTTGTTAAATATTCAAGTGTTATCAACGACCAGCGAGGCCACTCTCATTTCAACTGGAAGGTTGGCGATAGTAACTATCACATACTGAGAACAGGTTGTTACCCCTACATTAAATATCATTGTACCAAGAGGCCGTACACAGATTTGTCCATGGACAATCAAATGATGAGAATCATCAAAATATTAAACTTAGGTAAGAATATAAAATAAAAGCATGCCAAAAAGTATTCATACATACTTAAACCTTTATACTGCCATAATAATTGTAATAACAATTCTCTATTATTGTATTGGAAACTAAGTAGTAACAATTTCTTGGAAACACAAATTTATAAATCTTGAAATTTGTAAATTTAGGATATTTGTGTTGATGTTCTTGTCTATAGTCAATAGTCAATTATAGTCAAAACTACTTTATTCTGTAATATGTACAAGGTACAAAGAATAGCGTCACTACAATGAAAACTAAATACTAATATTAATTTTAAAATATAAGTAAAAAAAAATACAATCGTAACATCTTAACAATTTATCTTCAATTCTTCTTTAAATGAATTAATTGGTTTTTTGTATTGAAGTATTCCTCAAAAGAATATAAAGACAAATTAGTTAAATAATCTTTGACTTCTTTTTTAAATTTTAACAGATTTGTTTCCATTATAAATTTTGTTGGTAAATTATGTAGATATCTAACACCTCTGTAATATGTTTTCTTTTTGTAAAATTCAAGATTGTGTTGATTCGACATGTCTATTAAAACGGGTATTATATGTATGTTTATTGGTTTGTAGTATCGGATCAAAAAACTGTTTTTACATATTGATTCAAATATGTTATAAACATATACTGTCAGAATTCCAAGTTTCAGAAAAAATATGTTTAACAGAATCTGTATATCTTAAATTTTTCATGATTCTCAAAGATTTTTTTTGTAGGGACCAAAAGCCTATCTAAATTACTTATTGTTGTGTGCTCCATAAAATGCTTATTCCATAAGCTAAATGTGAATGGATCAAAGAGAAATATATTAATTTAAGTGTATGTAAATTACCTAATTTTTGCCATTTGTCGCAGTGCATATAGACCAGTAGGACATTTCTTAGTAACATTGATCTACATGTTTATCCAAGCAAGCTTAAATTTTGATCTATTATAAGTCCTAAAAACTTTGTGTGGTCTACTTGTTTAAGTCTGTCATTGTCTAGAAAAAATGTCACAGTTTAAATTTGATCTGGATTTGCTTTGTAGAAAAAGAAATATAATTAGATTTATCTGAATTTAATAAAAGATTATTTTTGTCAAAAAAATCCTTAATCCTACTTAGACCAATATATGACGAGATTTCAATATTCTCAAGCTTCTGACCAGAAAACAAAACATTTGAATTCATCAGCATACAGACACCACGCCACCATCTGGCGTCTCGTGTCTCAGTGTAAAAATTATAGCCTACCTCTTTTACTTCATTTATTGTGGTCAAAAGGTCAACAACTCAAGTTTTATCAAATCAGAAGAAAATAATAAACTTTTAGTGTTTGACTTTCTGTACAGAACCTTTCTAGTTTGAACTCAACCTTTTGTAAGATTAATTCATCATTTTATTAACATATATACCAAATTTAATTAAAGAGACAGTGATCTAAACACCAAGTTTTCATCTTTCTCCAAAATCATTTTGTTTGCATGTGTTTGATTATTCTTAAAAACACATCTTTACAAATGCATTCATAACCCAAATTTAACTTAATATCTAAACCGAATAAAAAGATTTGGAGCTCATGAAGATCACAAGATCTGGAAAGAGTTGATGTACAGGATAGTGTTCTGTTTCTAAATCCATGCTTGTTGTTGTTGTTGATGGTTTGGATGTATGAGTACTTTATATAACACCTGCTCCTTTCACTATTCTATTATTTACATACAATTAATTGGTTGCTTTAGAGAATCCTATGACTCAAGAGACTGCAAAAATGTCATTTCTCTTAGTCTGTTTGTCTATCACACGATATCTTGAAAACGAACAGGCATATAGACTTGAAAGTTTCTTCATTTTGATGTGAGCAACACTCAGTTTGATGACAGTGCATGTCACTTCGTGGGATTTAGCTGAGTGGCTGCGATTACTTTTTACATTGGTCTTACATGTAACCATAATGCCAATAAGAAAATAGAAAAAATAAATCAATTTCTAATCAAATTCAATACTTATAAGAAATGCTAACATGTGACATATTAATACACTACCCCAACATCATTTTTATGGTGACTTGGTGCAGATACACTGATATGAAACTCAGTTTAATGAACAAAAATATTAATTTATCATGTGGCAAGATTCATCTGTGAATTTGAAATTTTGCATGAAACATTCTATGTAGACAAGAATGAGTTATATGATGTTGCGTTGTTGAAAGCATTTACCACTCAGTACAGTTGGAGGAATTTAGCTGTGCTCGTATGGTCCTAATACTACCCTTTCAACAAATAAACGCTATCTGTGTGCCGTTTACGTGCTAGCCGCTGAGATGAAGGTGCAACACAAACTCTTTAACGACTTTAAACTCACGATTTCGATTTGCAGATTAGTATTGACAAATAAATTATTATTAGGAACACGTTAAACAACACTATAACAACTGAAAAACAAGGATAATTCCTATTTTTGCTATTATTTGGTATTTTTTTATTATTTAATTCCAAAAAAATCAGCACTGTCACAAAATAGACTGATTGTAGTGAGTGTGATAAGTTATTTGGGTCAATACGATTCCTGAAAGGAGGGTTTTACCCATAAGTCACAGGAAATGTTTTCGGGACGCAGCGCATAATGCTACCCCGCCACCCCTCACGTCTATAACCATACACTCAAGGTCACGTGCGCAGCTAAAGTCTTTGAACTGTAGGCTGACACAATTTCTCTTTTATTTGCCGGGGGAATGTAAAGATTTCTTTGCTGTATGATTATCTGTTGTTTTATCTATCAATAATGAAATGTGCTAATGACAAAATTTTTCATTGAATCTCAGTGAAACCATGGTTCAAAACATGGTCTGGCTTACTCCTACCTCGTATTTACTTAAACTATCAATTGATAGAGTAATCTTCAATCTCAGGTTTCAAAGAAAGTTAACGTTGTATTGAATAAAAAATTTCTTAAAAAATTCATTTATTTCAGTTTAAATTTATAATTTGGGAATCTTTTCATATATGCCTTGGACTAGTCCTGGAGATTACATGAGAAGTCCTAGGTTGTAATAAACATATTTTCTTCATGGTTAAGAAAAAACTGAAATTATGTTCAATATTTAAGGAACTATTAAAATCTTGTTTCAAAAGGGAATAATAAATTTTAATAAACTCGCATATTGTTAGTTTTTTTTTTTAATTACTTTGCTAGTACAGTTGTTGGTTACACTTCCTTCTACTTACTTATTTCACATATAATTTGGTAATCACAATAACAATTTCTTGATTTTGGCACATTGACCAAAGTAAATAATAGGTAGTTGTACATTTTTAATTTGACAATATAATGGGAACAGTAAATAGTTTTTACATCTTTCTTATATTAGAAATTCTTAATGTGCTTTAAAATATTAGAATTTGTTTACATTATGAACATACCCCATCTATTAGTTTCTCAAACTAAGTTCACAAGTACATTTTCTATTGACATATGAAATGTAACACTAAAGTATATTTGGTTTTTTTTATAAAAAATATAGGATTTTTTAAAATATTTCTATAACTAGGTTGTTATTTTTAATTATATTAAAGCTCTTTTATTCAGTGTCATACATTGAATGAAGTTTCTGGCATTATTTACATTGATAGAACGATCCCTTATATATTGATCTCCCGCACAGATCAGAGTTAGACTGAGACATCGCATCAGACTTAGCACCTTTATGAGGTGAAGGTAATTAATTGATTTATGCCAGTATTGCTTGAAAAAACTTGAACTTGCTGGGAATTAGTTATGTATTCTATTGTCAGAAACTGGTTGAAATAATCAGCTTCACATTGCATCTTTAGGTGCTACAAAAGTGTTTTACAGCATAAGCATTTTTACAATTATTAATTAACATTTAGTAACTTTAGGATTTATCAGCAGTTGAAAAGCTAATCAGTTATTGCTGGGTTATAGCATTATTAATAAAAGTGGTTAGACCTCTTAATTTAAATAAATACTCTTAAAACTAATTGAGTAAGTAGTTAAAAATGCATTATTTTCATAATAATAAAAGAAAAGTTAATTTTTTATGGAAAAATTTTCAAAAGTTTAAAAATGTATGTAATACAAGAAATATATGTAATGTAATTTTATCTCTGAACTTATCTTTTGTTTAAAAATAATTTATTTAAACCTTTTTCAGCATAAGTCTATTTTAAAGATTTAGTCTTCTGTCAACGTCTTTATTGCTTTGTTTATTTTGAGGGAGCTTTTTGTGAAATAAAATCGCTATCATAATTGTACTTGTAATATAGTAATCAGCAAAGTTTAAGCACATTACAAAAGTTTGAGGATGAATCCAATAATAGACAATATTTTCATACGTGATTTCGCTTGAAATTTATTCTGACAAGCAGCCCTTATGTGAATTCTTGTGATACACGAAGCAGACTGAGAGCCTTTTATCTGTAAGTTATTTACTTGAAGCTAACTCTTGCTTAGGTCTCCCAAAGTATTCTCAACTTAAAAAGGTAAATAGAATTACCGCTTATTTTTAAGTGCTATTGAAAATATAAATATTTCAAAAATTTAAGTTATCTCCTTGAAAACAAATTCCTCACAATTTTGTGGTGTTTACAATAAAAAGCACTTTAAAAATAAGCGGTACTTCTATTATACCTTTTAAGTTGAGAATACTTTGGGAGACCAAGCAAGAGTTAGCTTTCAAGTAAATAACTTACAGATAAAGGACTCTCAGTCTGCTTCGTGTATCACAAAATTCACGATAAGGGCTGTCTGGTCAGAAATAAATTTCAAGCGAAATCAACGTATGAAAATATTGTCTAATTATTGGATTCATCCCCAAACTTTTTGTAATGTGCTTATACTTGCTGATTACTATATTACAAGTACAATTATGATAGCGATTTATTTCACAAAAAGCTCCCTCAAAAGAAACAAAGCAATAAACTTGACAGAAGACTAAATCTTTAAAATAGACTTATGCTGAAAAAGGTTTATATAAATTATTTTTAAACAAAAGATAAGATCAGAGATAAATTACATTACATATATTTCTTGTATTAAACATACATTTTTAAACTTGTGAAAATTTATCCATAAAAAATTAACTTTTCTTTTTATTAATAATGAAAATAATGCATTTTAACTACTTACTCAATTAGTTTTAAAGAGAATTTATTTAAATTAAGAGGTCTAACCACCTTTTATTAATAATGCTATAACCCAGCAATAACTGCGTAGCTTTTTCAACTGCTGAAAAATCCTAAAGTTACTAAAATGTTAATTAATAATTGTAAAAAATGCTTGTTTATTATTTTTTTTTTTTTTATTTTAACTGTAAAACACTTTTTGTAGCACCTAAAGATGCAAAGTGAAGCTCTTATTTCAACCAGTTTCTGACAATAGAATACATAACTACTTCCTGCAAGTTCAAGTGTTTCAAGCAATACTGGCATAAATCAATTAATTACCTCACCTCATAAAGGTCTAAGTCTGATGCGATGTCTCAGTCTAACTCTGATCTGTGCCGGAATCAATATATAAGGATCGTCTATCAATGTAGAATAATGCCAGAAAACTTCATTCAATAATGACACTGAATAAATGAGCTTAATATAATTAAAAAATAACAACCTATTATAAGAAATATTTTAAAAAATCCTATATTTTTTATAAAAAAAACCAAATAAACTTTAGTGTTACATTTCATATGTCAATAGAAAATGTACTTGTGACTTAGTTTGAGAAACAAATAGATGGGTATGTTCAAAATGTAAACAAATTCTAATATTTTAAAGCACATTAAGAATTCTAATATAAGAAGATGTAAAAAAACTATTTACTGTTCCCATTATTTTTGTCAAATTAAAAATGTACAACCTACCTATTATTTACGTTTTGGTCAATGTGCCAAAATCAAGAAATTGTTATTGTGATTAACCAAATTAATAAGTGAAATAAGTAAGTAGAATGAAGTGTAACCACCAACTGTAACTAGAAAAGTAATTTAAAAAAAAAAAAACTAACAATAAGCGAGTTTATTTAAAATTTATTATTCCCATTTTGAATCAAGATTTTAATAGTTCCTTAAATATTGAACATAATTACAGTTTTTTCTTAACCATGAAGAAAATAGTTTTATTACAACCTAGGACTTCCACATGTAATCTCCAGGACTAGTCCAAGGCATAATTATGAAAAAATTCCCAAAATTAACTGAAATAACCTGAATTTTTTAAGAAATTTTTGATTCAATACACGTTAACTTCTTTGAAACCTGAGATTGAAGATTACGCTATCAATTGAGAGTTTAATAAATACGAGGTAGGAGTAAAGCCAGACCATGTTTTGAACCATGGTTTTCACTGAGATTCAATGAAAAATTTATTGTCCATTAGCACATTTCATTATTGATAGATAAAACAACAGATAATCATACAGCAAAGAAATCAGTGTACATTTCCCCCGCAAATAAAAGAGAAATTGTGTCAGTCCTATAAGACAGTTCAAAGACTTAAGCTGCGCACGTGACCTTGATGTATGTTATAGATGTTGAGGGTTGGCGGGGTATCATTATGCGCTGCGTCCCGAAAACATTTCCTGAGACGTATGGGTAAAACCCTCCTTTCAGGAATCGTATTGACCAAAAAAAAATAACTTATCACACTCACTACAATCAGTCATTATTGTGACAGTGCTGATTTTTTTGGAATTAAATAATAAAAAAATACCAAATAATAGCAAAAATAGGAATTATCCTTGTTTTTTTCAGTTTTTATAGTGTTGTTTAAAACGAGTTCCTAATAATAATATTGTGTCAATACTAATCTGCAAAATCGAAATCGTGAGTTTTACAGTCGTTAAAGAGTTTTGTTGCACCATCATCACAGCGGCTAGCACGTAAATGGGCCAACACAGATAGCGTTTATTTGTTGAAAGGTAGTATTAGGACCATACGAGCACAGCTAAATTCCTCCAACTGTTACTGAGTGGTAAATGCTTTCAAACAACGCAACATCATATAACTCATTCTTGTCTACATAGACATGTTTCATAGACAAAATTTCAAATTCACAGATGAATCTTGCCACATGATAAATTAATATTTTTGTTCATTAAACTGAGTTTCATATCAGTGTATCTGCACCAAGTCCACCATAAAATGATGTAGGGGTAGGTGTATTAATATGTCACATGTTAGGCATTTCCTATAAGTATTAAATTAGAAATTGATTTATTTTTCTATTTTCTTATTGGCATTATGGTTACAAGTAAGACCAATGTAAAAAGATAATCGCAGCCACTCAGCAAAATCCCACGAAGTGACAAGCACTGTCATCAAACTGAGTGTTCGCTACACATCAAAATGAAGAAACTTTCAAGTCTAATATCCTGTTTCGTATTTCAAGATATCGTAATAGACAAACAACCTAAGAGAAATGACATTTTTTTGCAGTCCTCTTGAGTCCATCAGATCTCTAAAGCAACCAATTAATTGTATGTAAAAATAGAATAGTGAAAGGAGCAGGTGTTATCTAAAGTATTCATACATCCAAACCATCAACAACAACAAACAAGCATGGATTTAGAAACAGAACACTATCCTGTACATCAACTCTTCCAGATCTTGTGATCTTCATGAGCTCCACCTTTTTATTCGGTTTAGATATTAAGTTAAAATTTGGTTATGAAATCATTTGTAAAGATGTGTTTTTAAGAATAATCAAACACATGCAAACAAAATGATTTTGGAAAAAGATGAAAACTTGGTGTTTTAGATCACTGTCTCTTTAATTATATTTGGTATAAATGTTAATAAAAATGATGAATTAATCTTACAAAAGGTTGAGTTCAAACTAGAAAGGTTCTGTACAGAAAGTCAAACACTACAAGTTTATATATTTTCTTCTGATTTTGATAAAACTTGAGTTTGTTGACCTTTTGACCACAATAAATGAAGATAAAAGAGTAGGCTATAATTTTTACACTGAACAAAACATCAACACAAACATCCTAAATTTTACAAATTTCAAGATTTATAAATTTGTGTTTCCAAGAAATTGGTTACTACTTAGATTCCAATACAATAATAAGAATTGTTATTAGAATTATATGGTGCAGTATAAAGGTTTAAGTATGAATGAATACTTTTTTGTGCATGCTTTTATTTTATATTCTTACCTAAGTTTAATATTTGATGATTCTCATCATTTGATGGTCCATGGACAAATCTGTGTACGGGCCTCTTGGGTACAATGATAGTTAATGTAGGGTAACAACCTGTTCTCAGTAATGTGATAGTTTACTATCGCCCCAACCTTCCAGTTGAAATGCAATGGCTTCGCTGGTCGTTGATAACACTTGATATATTTAACAAAGTAGGAAGTCCATGGTGGTACATTACACTGTTTCAAATAGTTTGTAAGTACTAGTGAAGCGGGTGGCTTAATTTTTCTTAACATTTTTTTAGTAATTTGTTGATTCAAAATTATTTTCCAGTCTGTAACACCAAAAAAAAAGTATTTAGCCCTTCAAGAAAATAAAACTATAGTTTGTTGAATTTAAAATGTTTATTATTTAAACACATTCACCTACTGATGATGCATAAACGTTCCACTACTTGCACACCTACTTCCGTCCTATTGATAGTCTAATGCCAATTTACAGTTTACTGCAGTAATGCTTATATGAAAATCAGTTTTTGTTTATTGATCTAAGTTTATTGAGAGTACCGTGTCTAAAAGGAACTTTCTATCTTCTTTTCTATGTTAGCCAAAACCAGTGGACTGACTAATCACTTTTCCCTCAAAAACATCATAAGATCATAGTTGCAAAATCAATAGTCCCACAAAAAATCCTCTTTTTTAAATTCAAATATCTACAACAATATGGCTTTTGTATTTTAAGAATAAATATAATTAGTCTTGATAATAACAAGAAACACACATAGTTTCCAAGAGTAAAGGTTTCCATGACAATTTTATTTCTGTTTGTCTAACGAGAGAACTGTTATTTTTGGGTGTAAATGTAAGAGTATATTTTTAACTGATCGAAATTTCCTCACAATCCACTTTTGAGAAAATAGCAGAATAAAGAAGGGCTGATTGTTTCAGTAACCATAAATAACCTGGTGCTGTTGTCTGGAGGTGATGTCAGAATAGCATTAACCCAGTCTAGCTACCATCCCAAAGAATGGCTTGCTTTGCTAATCACTGAGTATCCTTTTCCCAAGTGCAGTTCTAAATTGCTTGTCTTAACCTTGCCCTCTCGTAACATTGTCATTCCAGTATGCGAAGGAGAAGTGCCTACTGTCTACAGCAGGCGGGCTTTGGTCAGCCACTGACGGCAAAAGTGGACCCTTGCAAAATTTAGCAACCAAAATCAGAGGATGATTTCCTAATCCAGATGCCTTAGAGATTTTTCCGGCCACAAACCCTTCAGTGTTGTGATATCTTCTAAAAAGAGCTTGGTCGGAGGGAAAGAAACTGCTTCCATTAGCAAACTTGAATGATCTATGGATGGCTCTAACAAAAAAAGGTGCTAGATTTGTGAAAGTGAGACCATGCAGGCAGGGAGCTGATGGTCCCTATGGGTCTTTCACCCACAGCTTTTTAGGCAAAGTTTACAGCCATTATGGAATGTGCAATGTGAGAATCCTCCATCTACGGTATCAGAGCAAGATGAATAGCGCTTTCACAGATAGCCAGGCAGCGTTGAAGGCATTAGACTTTTGGTGTGTTCAACTCCAAAATTGCCTGGGATTGTTGTCCAGTCATTTTCTTCTCTTGGCAGAACCCCCAAAAAATGAGACTGTTTGTTGGGTTCCCTGTCATAGGGGTACTTTTGGGAATAAAAGAGCTGATGCTCCCTCCAACCTGGCTCATCATCCAAAATGACATGGCCTCAACAGTTCTGTGGAATTTCTAGGTATTGAATCATTTTGGCTCGTCTTGAAGTGGGTTCACACTGAACATGAGAGAAGCTGGTGACAGCATCCAGGTCTGAGTAAAATAGGTTAGGCCTCCTGCAATCACCTTCCCCCAGGATGGCCTCTGATCCTTCTCTCCTTAGTAAGAACGGCTGAAAACCTGCTCTTTGATAGTCCTGACAACAAGGGTGGTGAATTTCCCCAGGAAAGCTGATCATTTGTTTTTGTAATTAAACTGATTGGCCTCACAGTATACTTCCTGGTCCGAAAAACACCCTATAGATGTCATAAGTGCATAGGTATAAGCCACACCTTCGAAGAAAGAACCTAAAGACATTAAAAGAAAACATTTACCTTGACCGTATAACAATATGAATTCAAAAGACTAACTTCTAAAAATTGAATCTGCAACAACACATTAATGATATTTTGTGAAGTTCCAAATCTTTAGATCAGTAGTAGAACAAAAAAGATGCTGTTCACTATTGTATCTATAAATTTTAACCCACCAGGCATTTCTCCTCACAATCTGTTTGTGTGTTTGAAAAACTGGATGTTGAACAATATTTCCACATAACCTCATCCTCCTAACCTTATGCAATGGGTAACAAGACTTGCAAGATCAAAAATGCCCCAAAATATCCATCAAACTATCACATTCACTGGCTGTGGGACAGATAAACACAGTCCTTATAACGCACATATTACAGTCTTTAATACACCATGAATTTATTGAGATTATCAGTTTAACTTTTAAAGGTATTTTATACAGTAAACCAATGCACAGTAATAGTATGGAAAATTATTAAGTGAAACAAATTATGTATTACTCCCATTTAAAGCAAGGTATTCGGCTAGTATTTAGTAGTTTGTTAAATTAAAATGCAAATATATGTTTAATAATAAACAATTTTCATTATAACATGATGCTCCCACAATTAAAGCGCTGCTTGTGAGTAATAGATGGTTGACACGTTGCCGCGTTTTCAGCCTGTATAATCAACATGGAGTGTTTGTGAATTCATATTTGGTTAAAAGTTATTATTGGTTTTTCTAAAACCTAAGGACTTCTCAGTGTCTTAACTTAAGAAAGTTAAAATTATACTATACAACATACTCAACTCAATAGAAAATTCGATCATCCAAAGAAAATGTGTATACCCATTAACTGAAGTGTAAACTATAATTACTCTTTTAAAATACTAGATCAAGTAGATATTTATATATAAACTAAATTTTTTAAAATGTAAATGAGATGTTTTTTCTTTTTTTAGTAGCTTACAAAGTTTCTTTAGAAATCTAACAAATAAATTATTTGAGTGCTCTCTTGGAGGTATTTGAGAAGAAAAATACACAGTCAAAATTCATTTTGGCTAATGTGTTTTTAGGCCATTGTAAAATTATTTGTGTGGACATGAAGTATGTTTACGTTCACACATGTTATCTGTTAATAACCTAGATTTGTGAGATGTTTTACATTATAATAATGTGACCGAGGAATCTCACATTGTACTGTGTATAGTTTGAGTTCCATTTAAATACTGAAAATGGAATTGTTAATAAGTTAAAGAGATGCCAACAAATTATTCTACCTATTGATAGATTCACAACAAAATGTGTGAGTTTATGTATCATGTGTAAGAAAAGTGAAGTGCCGACTGCATTTAAAACCCAATTGTAGGACTTTAAAATGGTGTAGTGTAAAAATATGTGTTTAGTATATTTCCGTAACAAGAATACACTTAACCTACATCAATGGTAACACCACCCCTTTTGGAATAATCTGAAATCACATAAGTGATTTACTTTACATAAAATAAAATGTATAATGTATTTTAACAATTTGTATAAAGTTTTTGTTTGTAAAAAATACTATGGCCTGTAGGTAATTACAAAATGTGAAAACCATTATATTATATAACCAAAAACTATTAAAATGTTTTTATTTAACCTGTTCCAGGAGTAGCTGAAAATGGTTTCCAAAAGAGTACTAAATGAATTTTTTTTTTTTCACCACAGTGCTTAGAAGTTTTGTGTAACAAAAAAATGAAGAAATTCAAATAAAAAGAAATGGTAGACAGTATACATTTGGAAAAACCATGTAAGTGATTTATACCTTTTACAAAAAATAAGAATGTACTTAAGAGTTGCTGTGAGAATAATTCTACGCATGCTAGGAGAGTGTATGCAGTATGTGCAATAAAAAACCCCAAATGATAAATTCTGCGTCATGACTTGCCGAATAAACATCATGTAAAGAAATGATTGGAAAACGTATTGTTCGCTAAGAGAAAGAGCCGCAGCTGTCCACTCTGGTGCAGAGTCCATAGCTACTATACTTGTAGTTTGTCATTTCCTTGCCCACTAATAGCAAGAAAAATATGCTGAAGGAAACAAAAACACTGTTTTGTGTGCGAAATATAAAACTGGATTATTTAGTGCACTAAATTAAATATATAGTACAATTTTGCGTGTACCAATGTTTTGGAAAATTATATATTGTTCTAAATTCTTAAAAAAACAATATACAGTATTAACATACATGATATAAGTGAAATAATGCCATTTTGTTATTTATATTTTTAGAATAAATACTATTGGTGTGTGTGTGTTTTTTGTGAGGGGGAGGGGTTTATTAAAAAAAAATAAAAAATTTTGGTGTTTTTTTGGGAGTGTGTGTGTGTGTGTGTGTGGGTATTAAACTAAAAAATGTTCCTTTTATTCTCTTGGAGTCCAATTAATAAAGTGTTTTGATCTACCTATAAGACTCCTTGCATATTGCAAACAGTTTATAGCCGCCAATGAAATTTAAAATATATACATCTACTTAACAAATACAAAAAATTAAAACTGATGTAAAATTAGTTATCATATATAGTGATGAAAAAATTTCCTTTTGAGTAAATTATAAAACATGTAACACTTTTTATCCCTCTTAGTTTGATCTTTTTCTAAAAGTTTAAATAAAATACTTGCATTTCCATATTTTTAATACACCCCACTATGTTATGAACCAAAATAACTGTTTAAAATCCAATGGGTAAACAGTTTTTGTAATATGAAAAATGTATAGTGGCTCCTTCATTTACTATCATTAATAGTTGACCTATGAAACTATTTAAATATATTTCCCAAATTTATTTTTGAGTCCATTATGATGTAATACAGGTACCAAACACAAAATACCTAAAAATGACTTTTGGGGGTGAAAAAGAGTACATTAAAGCAAAAAGGAGACAGTATTAGAATATTCTTATAACTTTTAGAAACAACAAATATTTAACATTATTAAGAAAAACCACATTACAAATTATACTATATGGATTGTAATACAAATAAAAAAAATTCAACTTGGTTTTTATTATGAGAAGTAAAATTTTAAACAAAAATGCCTTTATTTAGTAAGAGTAGATATTAAAATGAAATTATTCTACACCAGAAGTTTTCAAAACAACACCAGTCATCTAAAAACTAATAGCAATGAATTTAAATTTTTAAATTAAAACTAAAGATTAACTAACCTAAATATGTCAATCACCAACATATATCATACTTAGACTTCAAAGGCACCTCCTTGAGTGGATTTTTATATCACAAGGGAGGAACTTTTAAATTTTGGGCAAAGATATGAAAAGCCTCTCCTCCCTATCTCAAGCCTACTCGAGGTAAAGTAAAGCTGAATATTTTTCGGCTCTGTGATCAGCAACCTCACTATGGTACAGGATTTCTCTACCAGAACCGCGGGTTTCCCCTGAAGAGAAAAGGATGCAGTGTATTAGAATTGGAGTTCTGCAACCTGCAGACGATTTCCATACACAACAATCCTGAAGCCCTTTAAAAATGGGTAGATAATGGACATATTTATGTAAATGAGTAAATAAACAGTCACCGTGTATGCGATACTTTTGAATTCTTCAAAATCTACCCTTTGAAATGTTGTTTACCGTATGCAGAGGATAACAATAAAGAACACGGATAAAATTAAGTTGTATCATGCGATTTTACTATCTGGCAAGACCAACCTAGTCCTGAACCTCTCTCCCTTAGTCTCCTAACGCACGCTGAGTAGCATAGGTTGACGTGGTCAGAAACAGATTCACTGTTGAGTATAACACCCGTTTTCACAGCGCCAGATACCTTCTAGTGATTTGGTCCCCAAGCTTAATATGCACATTGTGCTGTATTCTAATTGAGGAGTGTGGCATGGCAAACAGTTCATTTATTAGTATTAAGCTTGAGGCCATGCTGTGACTGGCTACATCTTTATGTTATCAAGATCAGAGTTGTCCCTCCCAATGGGCCCAACTCAGATGAACTGAGATCGTATGAGCATTGAATCTACATTTTGACAATAATAAAAATAAAAGGAATTCAAATAAGTGGTATATTGGTGGATAAAAGGATTATTTTAAGCTTTATTTTATATGTGACATAAGGCTGAATTAATTCTTGTTAGAATATTTTCTCTACAAAAATTACAATTGATTGGAACCCAGTTTGAATTTTTAGAATGATATTAAAAAATAAATTTTTGGGTTAATAATTGAATTAATTCATTGCACTAATTTTATTACTTAAATTAACAAACAAAAAGCTATACAAACAGAGACATATATAAGAAATTAACACTAAAACAGAAAGATAATAAAATTATTATATAACAAAATGAACCTATAATTCGTTATACATAAATAGAAAATAGGGAAATAGTGCCATTGATAGAAGTAACAGAGCCAGTGACACTATCAGACCAGTTAATGACCTTTTCACATTTATTATTCCATACAGCACCCGTTTTCATTTTAAAAATGAGGATTTAGAGTTCTATCTTGTCCCATGTTTCAAAGTCCTACCCTGTACTGGGGTTCCTTTTCCTGGAGGAGGATGCCACTCCTTGGGGTGACAATTTTTCATTGAAAAACGTGTGGAAGCGATAAATTGACTAATTCTAAGCAACTTTTTTCTATGAAGTTTTTTTCTGAAACTCAATAAATTTTCGCCTAAATTCCGTGCGTGAAATTGTCAGTTTTCGAGACCAAAAACTAAGTTTTTTGCGAATAATTTGAAAACAGGATTGTTTCCCGAAATTGCCACCGTCAGTGAATCCACCACAATTACTCAGTTCAAATGGTCCCCGGGAAAAATCCTGTTTCCCTTCACAATCCTTCCATTGTCAAAAATAACCTTCAAACAAAGAAATACTTTGAAAAAATATGCCTTTAATTATAAAACCTGTTGAGAAGGAAAATTATAGCTATATAAAACTACATAAATCATGTTTTTTTATATATATTTGTAGTCCCAATATAAAAGGAAGTATTTCTTGTTGAAAGTTTGGTTGGCATTTTCAAAATGCCAAAAAATGAAAAGATGTTTATTGGTTACTTGTGGATACCTTTGATATAAGTGACAGATCAACTAAGCCTAAAATATAGCCAACATATGTATTCCATCAATATACTAACATACTGTGCTAAATCTATAAAAAAGAGATTTTGGTTTTTTTCCTCATAACTGGCCTTATTTTATTAAGCACTTGAGCTCTCAAAAGCCTTTTGTAGACTTTAATAGCTATACAGTCATCTAAATAAATTTTTTATTCAGATCTTATTTGAGGTTCATGCTAAAAGGGCTCAAAAAAGTGTAACTTTGCATGAGTACAACAAACTTAAATGGCAATATCTTACTACATTTTATACCTTTAAAAAAATAAAATACCAAAATAAAAAAATTAAAACGTACAATTTTGTACTTTACAAGACTTTATTAATAATAGTTTTTGATTATTTTGAATAAAAGGTAATTTTTGCTAAATTTAAAAAAAAACAATTTTCCCACTCTGATTAATTTTTTTTCCAAATATTAGTACCTTAAATGGCCAAACACTCAGAACTTGTTATAAAACATAAATAAAGTGAATTTGTTCGAGTAGCAACGATTTTTTTTCAAATGAATGGAAGAAAGGGTGAGAGGTCCATTATTTTTTTTTCCAAAACGAAAAAATAGGCATCAACATTATCTTCAAAATAACTCGTATTGTTTTGATGCTAAAAACTGTATTATAAAAATTAAAATAAAGGACTTAAGAAGATTGTTTTTTCCCTGGAAAATGCATTGTTTTGGGGGTTTATTGTACGTAAAAATTTCCATTTTTGGTATTTGAAAATGCCAAATCAACTTTCAACATGCATTAAATTCTGTTTTGTATTGGGTCTGCAATCATAAATACATGATTTATTTAATTTTGTATAACGTATAATATGCTCCCTACATGTTTTCGATTAAAGGCATATTTTCCAATTATTCATGGGAAAACTGTCTAAAATGTGGGTTTTTTGCCAGAAAAACAAACTATTTAACTCGAATAAGTAGAAAGTATTGATTTCAGAAAAAACATCATAGAACCTCAGTTGCTTTTAGACGCGATAAATCTATCGATAACCGCACTTATTTTTCAATGAAAAATTACTTACCCCCTCCCTGAAAGTGGCATCCAACCCCAGGAAAAGCAACCTCACAGAGACAAGTAAACCTAAATCAAATTTTTATAAAATCGTGCTGAATGGGAGTAAATTACAGTTTTACCTTTTATACCGGTCATGTACTGATATATAGACAACTGACATCTAACCAGCAGTTCTAACCATGGTATAACATGTGCGCTGCAAAGATTTTTCATGGCTAACCTTGGATTTAAGAATCGGAAGAATCTTTTAACGGATGTTTATTTGAACATTTAAGCGTTAATCAAAAACCGGATATTATTTACACAATTCTCAAAACCGGAAGAGCCAACATTAACAAGGACATGTTCTAAAGCATGAACAACTGAATAGGAAATGCTTGTACCAATTTTAATATTTGTTCCATTTGAATTGATTAATTATTTAAAATTAGGATATTTTTATAGTGCATGAACTTTGAGTTTGAAATAAACGGTTGTTTAAAACTTACTCTAGATCCATTAAAGATTGAGGTATAGTTTTATGTGAGTGCTATTCAAATAAACGTGAGTTCATATCATATACTGAATTTTCCTTTTAAGTTTTTTACTGGTTTTTTCGATCCGCAACTAGTAATATTAAGATACCTGCAAAACATTTAAGCATATACAAAGTAACTGCCACTTTAATTTGATAAATTTACAAATACCTTCAAGATTTGAGTATTTGACGTTATTAATGATTATTAGTCCTACAAACCAGCTGTTCAAATATTCCATGCAGCCTCCAAGTCCAATTGCTTATTAGTTTCATAACAAAAAACATAAAAGGTTAAATGAATAGAAAGTGTATAATAGAAATGGTATCCCCCAGCCGCCCCCACCCCCCCCCCCGGCCCGTTTTATTAGTAGATATTACAATGACCCCATTAATATTGTTACGAAAGTTTGTGAATTCGGAATCTGAAGTTAGTAGGAAAGAGGATTTAGGATTGGGATCGCTTCTCGCAGGGACCTGTCAGTTATACTATTCCCTAAAAGTTGCCACGGATGATGTACATTTCCCACATGCATATATATATATAATATATATAATATATATATATATATATATATAAATAGATATATATTTGTTATACACATCCCTTATACGAAGTAACGTTCCCAGTTGAATTTTGAAACTGTCAAGTCTTACAAATTCCTAAATTTTAGATTTTATCAATTAACTAATTTATACATTTATTCGCAAATATTTTGTTTCAAATCAACAGTATTAATTTAAAGTTAACGCCAATTTGTATAAGTCAAAATTTTGTGTTATGCATAAGTAATATTATCATTGGCTGAACTTTAGCAAATCTATTTATTCGTCGAGCTGAAATATGGAATTTCTGTCTGCCGCATGATAACTGAAAAATAAACTGACTTGAGACCTTAAAATTGTTTATGAAACTTCATTTACATATCTTGAACACTGATTTCGATGATGGTGCATGTCCAATTACTTGAAATTTAGCTAACGTTAGCAAATACGTTTACATTAGTCTTACGGGCACATGATAACATTCGAGAAAGTAGCAGAGCAAGTACTTCACAATGTAGTAACTGGTAATGATATTTATAAAACATATCTGTAATCTGTCCTGCAAATACAATTCCTTCCTAAATTTTAATCGCTATTGTTGTTCATACTGTAAGTACGTATGGGAGGCGATCTAAAAGCCCTAGTGCTATTCTTAAGTCCGATTTTGTATGCAGTCCAACCTTTTAGTTCCATAAAGGAAACATCCATAGTCTAAAATTAGATCTTATGAAGTCTGTAAATGTACTCTAAATAAATTCAGAATTGCCTTAAGTATTTATATAATGTATTTAAATTCTTCAAGTACTGATACGAGTTTATTAAGTGCAAGGTCCATCAAATACAGTTACAAAAATCTAATACCATACTTAATTGTATCAGCTATAAGTTAAATATTGGATCCTTATTAAGCGTATTTTACGATAAATATTCTGCTCACAGGGGAAATTAATATTATATAGTTGTTTCAATCTTGTTTGAAAATCGTTCTGATAACTAGTGGAAATACAGCTAAGGAGCTTCTTTGCATCCTCGTGTGAGGCAGTGTCTATCCCTTTGTTATTGTCTTTGGCAAATGCAGAAGTTTGTAATATCTAACACTTATTGTTTGTAGCATTTAAACCCATTGGCTTTTATTTATAAATTTAAACTTAATCATTTTTACGAATTACCGGTAAAGATATTTTTTCACATACCGGTTTATGGTTGTCCTTGACATGTCCTGCAGATTTTTGCCAACCAGATAACATAATGTTGAAAATATGGAGAGGTATAAATAATAACCGGGTTCTATTATCGACAATACCTTATCCCGAAGTTAGCATGGATATACTGAAATTCAATATAAAAAGAACCAAGGAACAGACAGAAAATGTTTTATTTACGACCATACTGATTTAATACGTACAACAAATAAATAGACACGTTTTTATTTACTAGAATTTTTCACAACACTAAAAATAGCATATTGTTTAGTGCTGATACCATGAAGTAAAATTTGATCCATGTTGGCAAAATAAATTAAGTCCCACCAATATCGATGTTTGATTTCATTCTAGAGCAGGTTATAACTTACGTACTTTGGCAAGTAATAACTTGCCAAATCTTATTTCCGCTATAATCATAGTAACGTCATAACACTTACCCAATTTAATTGTGTTGTACCAACAATCAGAATTCATACTAACAGGGGTAGCATCCTGTTGAAAAGATGTCACAGAAAAAGAAATCCTTCAAAAGACAACATTTGAAGTACCTTATTTTGGAAAGTACAAAGATAAAAAAAGAGTCAATGGGTCCTTTAGTAATACTAAGTTTTGTAAAATAACTTTTAGAAACAGATAAGTTGCCGAAGGCATCCTATTTAAATTATTTCAGGATGAAATTGAACCATACATATTTCGGGGCGAAACATGTGTTCGTGTTTTCTCCTACGTGCATGTAACGAACTCGCCAATGCGTTAAAACTGTTTTCGGGATTGTGGAAGTAATTATTATTTAAGAAGATAGTTCCAAACCAAACAATTGTTTTTGCTATCCCCCATAGCAGTAACTCCAGGCATGGCCTTGAATATATAAACAAAAATAAAATAAAGGACGTATGAGCACCATGGGGAGAAGACATAAATAAATATATAACTAAAAAAAAAAAAAAATATAATATAATAAATTTTAATAAAATAAAAAAATAAAAAATTAAAATAAAAAAATAAAATTAAAAATATAAATATAATAATAAAAATATAAAAAATAAAAAATATAAATAAATTTAAATAAAAATTTTAAAAAATATATATAATTTAAAAAAAAATTAAATTAAAAAATATAAAATTTTAAAAAAAAAATGAAAAATTTTAATAAAAAAAAATTTACAGCTAGTAACTACTTTTCCTATAGCATATAAAAAACTAGGTATGCAAATTACAAACTTATTTTGATTGTTACAAAGTCTTCACATAGATTTTACTAATGAGTAAGTACCCAAACTTAAAAAACAACACTCAACGAAACCGAACGCGTCAGAGACAGGTAGTAAGTACAATTATATCCATTACTAATAGTTTTTAATAGCTGAAGAGAGATAGAGAAATTGAATATTATAGTGAAGCCCACGATAAAGCTTTATACATCAAATAGGCTAACTCCAGATCTTAGAAATGTAAATAACACAGGCACTATCAAAAAATCCAATATCAGGTATCACACTGTAGGATTGATAAACATCACAAATAAATATAGCATATAGTAAGGAACTCACTTCCAAACCAACATTAGAAGAGAAAATGAGATTTAAAAGCAGCAATAAGTAAATAACATTGCTGAAATTAGGAATAAAATACAAAATTAAAACATAAAATAAAATTACAAAACATTAAAAACATTAATGAGGTAATACAGTTATATGTAACGACGAGCCTCAAAATATAGGAGTATGGTTCCTACCAAACAGGCTTAAGACCTCACAGTGTAACCATATAATTTTATAAAAAACCACATACACATAGTAACTTGAAGAATAAGGAAAATATACGATTAAATATTGTTCAATTTATGTATCTCTAAAGCCTAAATGGTACAGAGATTCACAAAACTGTTTGATACCAAATAAAATACATATGATGTAATTCCAAAAAAACTTGCTACAGAGTAACAAATATTGTAAATAGAACAATAATTACAAAATCATTTAAACCAGATAGTCTGATGGTTAGGAGAATACTTTTCTAATTATCATGACGTAGAATTTTTTAGCAATAAAATAACTGTAATAGTGATAAGGAAATGCGACTATTAGCGATGAGAATAAAAAGTTTTAGCCGCCACATACAATATTTATTGACAAATAAATATACTAACAGTTTTTTGGCAAGAAATTGATATTTAAAATATAGGCTTTGCTTGTTTGTTACGACAAGTGTGAGGCTTACTGATACCTTTCGTAATTACGATAAACCCTTTCACATTTTATACATTAAGACTTTTACATATTTTAGTAATTTTATAAATAAAAACAAAAAAATTACTTAATTATTATCTGTTTTTATATCTGGAATCAGTTTTCCATATTTAAACTTATTTTTGACATAAGAAAAAATACACTAGTATTAATTGGTATTATTATGTACCTAAACTTACACCAATAATTATTTTATAATTAATGGAATTTAAAGTTGTATTTTTTAATTCCTTTAATTATTTTATAGCAAATTAGAAAAAGTATTAATTTTTTTCTTTTTTTCATATCGTTTCAGAATAGACCTTTAAAGTTTTTACATGATTCACTGTTCCTGTAAATCATTGTACTTTTTCATTGCAGAATAAGTGCAAAAAAGTCCATACAGGTCTAAATTATGCGGTTGAAGTGTCCGATGTCACTGATCGTGTGATAGTGCCAGCATGCAAATATGGAGCAGTAACAATGGCGCAGCTTAATACAACATATAATATGCATATGTAATGTAATATAGACATGTTTTACTATATCTGTTATAAAAAAAAACATGAAACATATTTCTGATCAATTATTGAACAAATTGCAATTATAAAATTAAAATACCTAAATTAAGTTTATTATAATTATAGGAACTCATCTAGTTTCACTATAAACATTTAGTCAGTGCATATTCCGAAACTTAATGTATATCTTTTAGGCCTCTACTGCAAAAATAAAGAAAACCTATTGACTTTGTTAACCGGTTAAATTAATAACAGAAACAGAGGCAAAGACCAGGAACACGTTTTGGCAAACACAAAGCCCCCTCGTTTATTGCGGTAGACGGGAATTTTTAATCTGTCCAAAGTTTGAGTCACGTTCCGAGATGTTTTATGCCGAATGTTTTTTGTCTCCAGCATATCTCACACAATATGTCCTTAACACTGTTAATAAATTAGTTAAGTTAGGTTTTTTGTAAATTACACCATAGTAAAAATTAACTGTTAATATAATTCTGATTTGAGAAAATATTTTGATAAATATGTAGCTAAAAAGCAACTTTTGCGAAATAAATAGAGTTAGGAAATTATCGACAACAACTAACACTTGACAAAATCTATATTAGAAAGCACTGATTCTTGTTATGTTTTTGAGTGCACACACACACACACACACACACACACACCCACACACAACACACACACACACACACACACACACACACACACACACCACAGCCCTCAAAAAGTAATATTTGACATTCAATTATTTGTCGATAAAAAGATTTTTGACATCATATAGCAATAAAAAAAATTTTTCGTACACAATTGCATGCGCCAAAACTCTGTATCAGTGTTATATTAAGACCATCGACAATTAATACTGATGAATTCACAAATGTAAACCCATTTTCTCTAAGGCCAGATTTTCACTACTATTTTAGCAATCCACCTGGACAAACAACACCTAACCATACGTGAAACATCATAGAGAATACCTAACCTACCTATCAATCTTGTTCCTGAAAAGCCCAATGGACAGTTAAAATTAGAAAGTATGGAGAAAGTATTTGAACAGAAATAAATTTACTTTGTTCAAACGTACCTGATACTGTAAGAACGTTCCTCGATCTATAACACGTGATGTGTTGACTTAATATAAATACTCTAAGATGACAATACTGTAAAACCTTGGAGACAAAAATACTAGTGAAAAGGGAAGTAAAGAGAAGTTCAATCGCCTGAAGAAGGATGATAGAAACAGTTGTGAAAGGGGCATGCAGTGAAAGGGGCGTCTGTTGGAGCAGCCGAGCGAGGGTATTGTTTACTACCGAAAGATTGCTGTTGAAAGGTTTCAGTTTCCCTTTTCGAATGACACGAGTTACTGTGAGAAGCCAAATCGTTTACCTCAAATAATGTACGTTGGTAATTCGGTTCATCTATCCATATTCATCCTTTACTTTACTGCTAATGTTTCTTTAGTTTGGTAAAATTGCTTTTATAAGTATAATCCCAAAAATTGGCATTAATAAACCTTTTATATTTCCTGATAAGATTGACGAGATTAATTCAGATTTACTGTATAAGTTTTAAAATGATATCCCTTGAATTTCAAAGTTTAGGAAAGGATTTCAACAGTAATCAGTAATACTCAATAATAATATTAACAACTCCAAATAAATATATATCTTAAATATATATATAAAATATATATATATATATATATATAATATATATATAAGATAATATAGATATATGATATATATATAGATATATATATAGGACTCACACACACAGGTTAAAAAAACTATACCTAAAGTTGAAATTTTGAATTTGGAAATCAAGCCAAAGAGAAAAAATGTCTGATATAAAGAAAATAAACAAGAAACATTATTAATTTCTGGCCTATAAAGCCCTTTATTATTCTTTCATACTCCAGCTTCTCTTCTTAGTTCTTGCTGCAACTCTGACAATTTTATCTTCTCTCAACTTATTTATTAGATATGAGTACCGCATTGAACAAATTCGCCTTTAGCTCATAATTTACACGAGCCTCACCAAAGAAAATTTCTTTCTACACTTTTACCCAACTAAGTATAAGAGTTTAAATTACTAACAATCCTGGTAGATCTCTGTTAATAGGCCTTGGTTTTATCATATTTAGCGTCGAAGGAGAAAAGAGCAGTATTTCAATAAAATATAATGTTATATTCGTAAAAGAATCAAAAATGGAAAAACAACCTGGTTGCCATATAACGTGTAAAAAGTTATATGAGTGCCTTAGGAAATTTTAAAACATATATATTTTGCATAATTCAAACTAATCAGAAAATAAAAATATTACGACACTAAACAGAAAAATAGTATATTTAAAATCACAAATCAAGACCAAAACTTAATCTTGATGTATTATACTCTCGGATCACACAGATTAGAGCTCCAATAACAGGAAAATTAAACTTTAGCTTGCTCACTTCTGCATGTTTTACTTTTATAAAACGTTTACTAACAAAACCTTCCATAATATCAATGAAAACAAAAAATACCAGTTTATGGCAATTGTTCAACTAAACCGGCAACTTTGACATTCTTAGCTCGGAACTTGTGATTCGATAAATGATTAAATTTGTTTTAATACAAGATAGTATGAAGAGTTCTAATAATTGAGTATGACATTTTTAGAATCCTTAGAATATAATGGAAATAAAATGTTTAACAAAACACCATCTTACTTTTATTCTGACGGTTATCCTCAAAATTCGGTAATCCGGTCCACGTCACTGGACTCTTAGCCATTGACATGTAATTTTATGAAAAACCAATAATAAAAAATGTTACAATTTTTAACACAGATTAATTTGCGCGTCGTTTTGTTCATTTCCCCAACCGATACTGCCCCTTTATTTTTTCGTTTTAAACACGAAAACCGTCCACATCTGTCCATGGCGGTGTAGCCTCGCAGTGACCAACGAATGACAAAAAGAAACTAACACAGTTCAGAACTGCTCAGAGCGTGACAACATACTCACTACTGTGACAACTGATCAATCGGAACTACTCACACAAGTACTAAATTACCGGGTACTAGTCGTCCTAAGAGTACAATCATCGCAAACCGAAAGTACGGTACAGGCTATTTTTTATAATACAGATACTTTTACACATCTAACCGCCGAGTTTCCTGCTACAAAGACCTCGACTTGTTTAGCAGTAATAAGTAACTGGAAATATTTAGAAGTACTCTGTACAGTATGATTTTAAATCAGTACAGTACATTTTTGCACTCGGTTACTGAAAGTACAATTGAGGGAGAAGCCACAAGGAATAGTAAGAAATAACCCTCACTTTCTTAGTGCTTCGTGACTGTGAATGTTTTAAGCGGTTTGAACTAACTTGTAAACAGAAGTGTATTTCGTGAATTAATATAGTTATAAGTTTGGATTTATACTTAATGACTCATTTCAAACGCCCATCTCACATTCATTTCAATACTTAGGCCTAATTTAATTTGAGAAATATATTAGTAATAATATTAAGGAATAATTATTTTATATATTGTCTCAAATTTTAAACTACTAACAATAATAACTTTACGAAATCAAAATTAATCAAAAATTCACCTTATTACATATAAAATTCAAAAGTATAAGTGAACTAAAGTCATGATACAGTGGCAGGGATGAGTGTTATGAAGAGTGAAGAGAGATTTTGAAGTGAAGAGGAGAGAGGGATCGGGAAGAAGTTGAAGCAAGATTAATATTATTAAAGAAACTGTTACATTTATTCAGCAGTATTTGAAGGTTACATTTATAAAATTCTTATTATCACTGAATACAAAAGAAGCAGAAGTCAGACATTGGGTGAGAAAATTTTCCTTTTAAGTTTACTAAGTGATTCATCGAAGAACAAAAAACCAAGGAACATTCGATTTGTCTAATAATTCAAATTTTAAAAATAATAAAATTTAAACAACAATTAATTTTTCAAAATTACAATATCTTTTTTATAAAAAAAATACCCAATAATTCTATTTCATTAACCCAGCACGACCACCCTGCCCTAAAAATTTAAGAACTGTATTTAAAAATTTACCATTATGTATCCTCCATCTTGTTTCAAAATTCAAACTTGTATGTCAATTAATTTATCATCATAAATATCACATTTATATCATACAGTTATTATTATTTCTAACTATAATCAGAATCCAAATTAAGTTTAACATTTATTTAAAGTTATAATAAATAGTAGACATTACAAATTGAGGCGTCCAACGTAGTGGCGTAATGAAATATTTTAAATCTTTGATTAGAGAAACCAATTTTCTAGAATCATAACAAAAGCTAGACAAAAGTACTTGAACGTATTTATTAGTCAATTTATTCATATTGTCTGTCAATAGTCTCTAGGTTAATTTAATAACTCCACTATATAAACATTTAATTAACAATACATTATCCTGTAATATATTCGATCTTTTATCGCATTAATTCCCGATTTTTAATTTAAGTATACCCTAAACGGTACACCCATTCCCAACAGATAATATGAAAATAACCAAGTCTAAACTTAAACAAAGACGCCATTAACCGTATCGAAGACGAAAGCGAAACAAGAGAAGAACAGAAACAAACTCCGCACAATTCCTCGCGCTAATAAAGTCAAACATTCTCACAGCGGTCGACAACCAATCACGGATGGAATGAAACACATGCTACCAACACCTAAATGCGGCAAATTTCCCTGATTCCCTGCAAAGACGTAAGATGGAGCTACTGCGCCCTCCCACACTAAACGATGTAATTGAACATTCTCATTATAACTCAATCAGTTGATGCCATTGGCAGTGACAGGTCAAATAAACAAACCGCTGACGAATCCCAATCGACAGCTCTTCATCTATCATGAAGTTTAAAACAACTTAATGAAAATTTGATTAACACTAAATCTAGAGTTAAACGAAAACCTAAACGCAAATAATAAACCGAATTAAGTGATTGTATTTTCTCAAACCTAAAAAAAAATCGAACTTACTAGAAATCAAATCTTTTCTAGGGAGACACTCGAGACACAAATTAATGAACTGCGGATAATCAACCTGAATTCCGAATGATTTGAACGCTATAAGGGACAAATTCAAGATAAATTCCGTAAACAATAGACCTGAAAATTAAAGAATCCACTGACACATTAGAGGAAAGTAAATCATAGTTTTTGAAGAACATAAGGCATTTGTAAACCAACAGATGAATAACCAACAATCAAGATATTAGAACGGTACAAAACAAAAATCAAACTCTAGAAAAAAAATTGCTTTTGGAAATAAAAATGCTATAGACCAAGTACAACATGAAACGCGGAAACAAATAATATACAAAAAAAACCATTATAATGAAATTCAACCACAAATCCAAAACAATCATGAAAGAATAAACAATCTAGCCGAGTGGTATTAATAATATATGAATGTGAATTAGAAAATATAAATCTAAATCCAAATTGAACGAAACCATGTGAACCATTGCAAGGTCATTTGTACCGGAGGAGATTCTGTAAACAGACAAATGCCAAAATTCAACAGACGTTCTACCAGTCCAATGGAATTTTATACAAAAAATTAAAGTATTACAAAAAAAATATAGTCGTGTAGCAACTCACACACACATCTAACACGAAACCCTCTTCATTGACATATTAGAAAAGTAGTCTCGAAGGTCACGACGTCACGATGGTTCCTATTAATACACACATATTAAAAGCTGGAGGAATTTTGCACAAGAATTTACTACGAAATATTGGAGTCGGGATGTGCAACGTGCATACGAGCAAAAATAGAATCATAACATTACAAAATAATGGATCATTGGACTCGTGCTGAATACTTCAACCGAGCGTGTTATCACACTACAATCGATTACCCCACTAATAACCGAAAAAGAAATCGTCACCATTTTATCGAAACGGTTTGAACAAATTATTCAGGACACCGGAGCGTTCAAAACATTACACCATTAAAGAGTTTGAACGATTAACTACACGAGAAACATCCGAGACGGCCCAAAACGGAACAAAATAATTTCATCCCAAAAATCACAATCATCCTGGTTATAAGCCAATACACCAGAAACCTCACCATTCCCCATCACACCACATAATAACTTGAACAAAGAGTCAAAATCATCCAAGGAATCATACACGAACAAAATCAACATTATAATGATCGAAACCAACCTAACAAAACCTATTACCACCCATACAACATCGTAATGATAATAATTCAAGAGTCAGACACAACCATACAAAGACTCACTACCAAAATCGACAGATACTCACTACTACCCAGAAACGATAGACATTACCCAACTCACAGATCAGGCAACAAGTAATGGCACTAACGTGCGCAGGAGAAAATGCTCGAAATCTCTACCTTCTAGGTACCCGCAACGACCGCAGCGAGAACGTTCCAGCGGCGGAAACGCTGCGCCCCTGTAGAACGGAACCGAGAAACCCGCACCAGAGAATAAAATACGAAACGACAGCGCTAGAAAATAACGACTCTCGGATAAAATAGAATCAGAATTTATTCTTCGAACTATAACCGTATAGTGAATTGTCAAGTTAATAACATAATATGTGATAAAGATTTCCTTTTGAGAAAAAATATGAACATCCACAAATAACTAAACCTATACAAATACATGTCCAGAAATTAACATCACAAAAGTTAATAATGTAAAACCTAATGCCTTAATTGATTCGATCCAACTATTACTTGTTTGTCAGGAGTCGTGGTTATGGACAACCAACAATCAATAAAGCCATTTGAAGAACTGCCCCTAGCCAAATACTACCATTAAAACTGCTATTGGAAACATTTCAAAAACGATCACAGAGGAATATAAGTACCTTTCACAGCTAGCGACGAGACGACTCCCATACAATCCTTTAGAACCGCATCTTGTCAAAACCAGTGATTTTAGGAATGATATGCTATTTTAGGAAATCAGAGCTAAACTTTAATATAATACAATAAATATTGAAAATACACAATACACATTTGTAATAAGAGTGTTTAAAGCAATAATGAAGGGCACTTATGTGCACATCACCACTCAACAAGCGTTATGCTTATGGAAGATTTTAATGACATCTATGTTCAACATTTAAATGAGTATGGCCCATACAAACAATGAAATAACAAGATTAATAATGAGAATAATATTATTACATTGAAACACAACACATAATAACATCCAAAGATAATAAGTCGGTGGTAGATATCATGAAAACTCAAATCCCTAATAACTACATAAATGATCGACCAAAAACAATGATTGATCAATCTACTATACCGATTATAGGGACGGTTTTTTCTCAGACAAACCCGGATGTTGCACTAAATATGAACACGAATAAAATATAGAAAAATCCTAAAAATTTTTAAATCAGAAACCTATCCAGTACCTCAAGCATACCAAGACCGTACAGCTGAGATTCAACGCATGGAGAACCTAACATAATCGAGAGAAGCAAAAGTAACCTACGTAAAGCAAATCATCCCAGTAAATTAAAAAGTCTGGAGAAATCGATAGTGTTTTAGATGCCCGCCAAAGTAAACGGGCAAATAATTAAACCAGATTCGAATGTAACCCGCAGTGTTACGAAATTCTGGAGTATATGTAGAAACGCAAAATTCATAACAGTGTAGACCTTAACGGCTTCAATTGGCAAATCCCACTTACTAAAACATCAGCGTCAATACACCGCATATCCAATTTAGAGGCAAGACCTACCATACAAAGTCACACCATTTGAATTTCTACTTCCAACTGCACTAGTAAAGAGCTCTTGATAAACTTTTGATGATGAGATAGAACTATTTTTTTTTTTTTTCCCCACAGCAATTTACGTTGATGACATAGGTAATCATTTCCCCCGATTCACTACACATCTAACAACACCTAGAATACATATTCTAAAAGCTAGCTGAAGCCCCACATGAACATAAACTTTGAAAATCTCAATTCTGTAAAGATTCTTACATTTCCTAGTTTTACTCTAACAAATGAAGTCTTTGTTATGGATAACAGTAAGATTGATCCAATTCTAAACTTCCCCCCCCCAAAACCCCTCCCAGAAGTCGTACACAATTAAACGCAATCCTCGGATTATAAATTATTACAATAAATTTATTCATAAATCCTCCTGAAACAGTCCAGACCACATTACGGCTAACGCAAAGAAGGTTAAATTTTCATTGGACTAGAAAGATGATACAACATTCAACAAAATTAATCACTGTTCATAAAAACTAACACTCTAACAACACCCCGATTCCATCCAAGAATTCTACTTACAGACCGATGCGTCCGAATTTGCAATTGCGGACATCTATATCAAATAAAAGGACAATAACGAAAAAGCAGCAATTATGTTCATATCACGCACATTACAACCACAAACAGCCGTTTCCACCACAATCGAAAAGACTATATTGGCTATAATCCACTGCTACAGAATGTCGATACAATGTTATGGGGCGTTAAGTTAACAGTAATTACCGATAACCACGCCTTAACTTTTTTTTAAAACCTCCGTTTGGCTAAACAATAATGACAAGATGGATATTGGCTATACAAGAGTACGACTTTAAAATAACCATTGCAAAAGGGACGGACCAACATTACTGCTGACCACTCTCATCGTATATCCCCACAACACAGTCAACGATGCAAACAACCTCACTGAGTTATCTATCATTGACATCGAGAGAAATCCCGACCAACAACGCAAGATCAATTCGAAACTTACCTCACTTCAACATCAAACCCTAAACACAACCACTTATAGAAATCTTACAGTCACCTATGGAAAACAAATGAATTTCAACAATTATATACTAATTATCGATTAAATACCAACACTTTACTACAAAAATTTAGGGCAAATGGCTTATAGTCATCCCAGAATCATAATTAAACCACTAATACTAGAATGCCATCTCTATTTATCTACACTGCGGGTGCAAAAAAATGTTTTCCTGTTACTGCGTAAAATTTTATTTTCAAGAAATGCATCGAACAATCATGGCAACTGTTATCATCATGTTGATAAATGTCACGGCTGCAAATCAACAACCTCCCACTCAACGTCAAGCCACAGGAGTTAAATGCAGAGAGAAGAATGACCATTAGCATTGACATCATAGGTCTCTTACCGACTAGGTAGGAAATACAAATACAAGTTCATTGTTTATTGACATATTTCCAAATCGGTTTAAACTTTATCCACTGCAAAGAGCAACAACCAGAATATATTACATAAAATATTTCACCATCACTTTATCCTAATACGGTTTTTCCTAAACGAATTCAATCAGATAACGAACCCAACTTTAAAAGTAACGAATGGATCAGAAATTTGACATCCCACAGCATACAATTAATAGACATCCACTGTATCACCCCATTTTAATTTGGCAGAACGGCCAATTAGAGAAATAAAGCGCGTCTCCAAACATATTGTCCAAACATAAGAATGGGTGAAAATATGTACCTGTATTAGAATGTCTTAAATAATTTTACCATAATCAACTGGATTCACACCAAACGAACTACAGTTTGGAACACAAAATATCAGATTTTGAAAAATATGTATCAAACCCGCTACTTGAAGAAGTACCAATCGAACCCAAACTACTGATTGCGAGGCGTAAACTTGAAGCAAGTATAGAAAAGAGATCTGATAGATTAAATGAAAAAGAGAAAACCAGTTTCTCTCCAAAATTAATGTACCAATATGGTACAGACCCCATCACCTTTCTAAAGCTATAGCTGGTGAAACATCAAAATTATTTGAAGTGTACGAGTGACCATTCATAATTCAAGAAATCCTCGTGGAAATCGACCTACCAAATTCTGATTTATCACCAAGAGCATGTAATTGGACCTTATCAAAAATATCCTCTTTGAACCATATAAAAACTGTCTACAACGCTACAGAATATACGAAGTTCGACGCGTTGGGAACCTGTGTGAAATTAATACTATTTCCCCAAAGTAAACAGAGCAACTATACACCCATGACATAGACACTTTTTATCAATACTATATAACATTTTCCTATCAAGGGGATAAATAATATTGTTAGTGGAAAGTATACCGCTATTCGTACACATTCATTAAATGTGTATTTCCAAAAAAAACTATGTCCTTTGACATTGAGTTTAATATTTGCCATGATCTAATGTTTTCTCTATTGTTGTTTATTTATACTAAGAAACTTGTAACTTTGTACGTTGGCTTACTTAAATACTACCTACCCCTAAGTTAATTTTGTTCTCTTTTTTTCCCTATTGTTTTGGTTTGTTAATTAAATTATTAAATAGAATGTATAGATCATCAATTAATTCACTCATTTAATGTGGTCATCCGTCTCATTTAAGTATCACACATCTTATAAGTATCATTTCTATTCATTCGCATTGTACTCGAAACCATGTTCCATTTATTTCACAAGATTTCTGAGGGGATATTGTAATGACTCATTTCATACGCCCATCTCACATTCATTTCAATACTTAGGCCTAATTTAATTTAGAAATTTATTAGTAATTAATAATTAAGGAATATATTATTTATTAATTGTCTCAAATTTTTAAACCTACAAACAATAATAAATACGAAATCAAAATTATCAAATTCACCTTATTACCTATAAAATCAAAGTTATTAAGTGAACTAAAGTACATGATACAGTGTGCCGGGATGATTGTTGAAGAGATGGAAGAGAGATTTTGAAAGGTGAAGAGAAGAGGATCTGGAAGAATAAGCAAGATTATTATTATAAAGAAACTGTTACATTTATTCAAGCAGTATTTGAAAGGTTTACTTTATTAAATTCTTATTATCACTGAAGTACAAAGAAGCAGAACCAGACTTGGGTGAGAAAATCCTTTTAAGTTTACTAGTGATCATTTGGAAGACAGAAACCCAAACATTCTCGATTTGGCTAATAATTCAAATTTTAATAAAATTAAAATTTAACAACAATTAATTTTCAAATTACAATATCTTTTTTATAAAAAAAAACCCAATATTTCTATTACATTAAGCCAGCACGACCACCCTGCCCTAAAAATTAAAGGAACTGTATTTAAAATTTCCATATATTGTATCCACCATCTGTTTTCAAAATTCAAACTTTATGTCAAATTATTTATCATCATTAAATTTCACATTAATATCATACTGGAGTTCTTTTGTTATTTCTAACTATAATCAGAATACAAATTAGTTTTAACCATATATTTAAAGTGTATAATATAATAGTAGAATATTACAATACAATTTAGATTATAATTTTATTTCAAAGCACCATATAAATGTTATTTTTAGTCCAAAATAAACTACCCCCGTCGGTGCACCCCTGCCAGGTTACTTCTAGTTTTAAATAATTTTTTTACACGTTTCTAAAAAATATGAATTTCAAATTAATATAATATAAAATTATATTAAATGTTCTGCATAAAAAAACAAATAAAGTAAAAGGAATATCATAGTAGAATAGGATCATTATTATTACATGGAACGGTCGCCTCAATAAAATAACAAAATTGTGCACGGTGTTACACGTAAACGGACATCTAAGCAATCCACAAACCGAGGCGTTATATATATTTATCCCTTAAAGGAGAGCTACAGTAACAAATGTATTCATTTTATTATATAAGGATCTCAAACAGTTTATAAACATGTACTCATGTTTTAAGGTACTAAAGGTGAGTCCGGCCTCACCAGCGCACGCAACTACAACTGAAGCCTTCCAGACACAATTGATATCCTTTGTCGAGTCAAGAACAGTACTAAACATGTCCTTCATTTACCAAGTGGAACACGTTTACGAGTTAAAGTGTTTAATTTTTTTAAATATTATATAAGCTTTTAATATATTGTAGACATATAAATTTAGTGGATTTTTCTTGCGGCCTTATGATATTTATTGTTAAGGATAAGTATTATATTTTCGGAATAACACGAATCTTCAATTAGGAATTTTTATACGTAACTTGGATTAGGTATAATTAATTGTAAATAACAAAGTATTATAATTGATCAAGCTGCATGAGAAGAAAATCATATCACTTGACTTGGAACTCTGAACCAAAGTAATACGAGTTTTCACTTCGTGGGTCCTCCTATAGCAAGATCTTTGAATGCTTTATACTATCTCTTCTATAAAAAGAGACATCGCTCTTATTCTGCTTGATACTATATGTTTGCACAAATCGTATGAGATTAAAAATCAACATGAATCGTAGAACTTCTTTCTCTTAAATTGTAAAATAATAACCTAAACAAAAAGCAATAGGATCTTAAATTCTCAAATTTAATATTGTATGATAATAGAGGAGAAATCTTTTCGGATTACTCCTGCAATAAATTTCGGGCCTTTAATCTATCAAGTAACTTGCAAGCTATTTATAATTCACTTCTACCCAATTTTAGGACGCTGAAAATTTTTATAAGTCCAGATAAATGGCACTGTTGGTGACGGCTTCATACGAGACATATCGCCCGATATTACTGCAATATTCTACTCAAAACAAATATAAAATCTTACTAAAGAGATAGTATAAAGAAGATAAAATAAGCGGCAGATAATTGAAGATATAAATGAGCTTATATCAAAAAATTATTCTTGTAGATAATTTACCTTATTACTCATTTTTACTGATATAGCTTAAAAATGAGTAATATCATCATGGAATATTATAATCATGGAGGTCTTCGTTGTCGAACGAATATTTTATTCGCTCACACCCTTTTAAAAAATCAAAATAATGAGAATGAAACGCTTTAAATACAATGCATCCATTAACTAATTATATTATTCGCAAATGTTGTGCTTTTTAATAAATTTTTAATCATATATTTATATAAATACAATGTTGTCTGTATTTATTGTAATTTTCAGAACTAAATACTTTCAAATTAAACAAAGACAGATGTAGAACAAAATGTGCGTAAGGTACCACAGTGTCTATAATAATCTATTGATTATCATTGATCCACAATTATTCACAAGTACTACCGTAATACAGCGATTATAAGACTTATTTGATAGTTAATACATTAAATTATGAATAATTGTCTTCTTTCCATTACATTGTTTTTTATTTGTTCCAAATCCTATTAAACGAGGCAGGATCAATTTCACAACCACTGTCGCTAACAGGCTTCGCTAAGTTCGCAAAAATTTCAAGCTAATAAGGATCATTGTAATTCCTCGAGAGTCTTAAGTAAATAGACAGACTAACAAAATACATAAAACCTTAATTTGTATATCCTTCCAACAGACGAAAGAAAAATGTGGTCCAAACTACTAGTGATAGACTGAGCTCTATGGTTGGACGTTCACTATCATAGAATTTATTCTCGCTATATAGAAATAATAGTTCAAGCCAAATATAATATATACAATATGGTCATGTAGTAATTAATATGACCATATATCTCGACACATAATAATTTACATTCCTAGTTAATAAATTAATATTTTAAATTAAGCACAGGTTTTCATAGCTGTTTTGAATATTAAAAGTTTCGGCGTCATAGGAGGGTAACTACAACGCAAGAGTGTCTGAAATCAGATATTGTCACCAAATTTTTTAACATTCAATCTATATATTTTTTTCTTGATCGATATTCTAACATTTGATTATATGTCAAATGTTAAATATCATATACTTGTACTCACTTGTTTACAAATATTTAATTATTCTCTATTATCTCGGTGCTATCACTGTTACGCTCCACCAGATCCCGTGAGAATGACATGCACCACCATCGAATCAGTGTTCTGCTAATACGAAAAATGGAGCTTCATGAATGTTTCAAATCATAGGTCAGTTAATTTTCGAGATATTGTGCATATTACAGATAGACATACAGACAAGAAATTATATTTTCCTTAGCACCAGATGATAAATTTCCTAACGCTAACAAAGAAAACATACATTAATTATGTTATGTGCCTTCGAATACATTTAAAACGTATTAAAGAAAATCTTCGATATTGTTTATTTATATATAACCATGTTATTTAAAACATATAATTTTGCGAATTCGTATAACAAGTGAACAGCGAAGAGACACGATTACTTCTTTTACATTATTGTTTTAACAACCGCAGCATAAAAAGAATTCCAATGTAATCGATAAATAAAAATATTCTTCCACTAAGTTAATATTATTTGTACATATTAAACAGTGACATGGCGCCTATCTTTTAATTTTTATGAGTAACTAATACGACAGAATCCATGGGACGTCTCTCAATAGCTCCAAGAAAAATCATGAACCAACGTCTAATTGTGTCTTAAATATTTAGAAACAACTTGATACAACGCCTTGATGTCAATCAAGTGGCCAAGGATGGAAAAAATTCAAATTAAAAAGTAAAAAAGCCAAAGAATGTCTTATTTTAATTGGCCAAATTTTAGGGTTAACAAACCCTCCAACACAACCTGGGGACCAAAGGCTTAGACGTGACTTCCGAACCACCACCAATTACCCGGCAGGCAATTTTATTAAAGCCACTAATATCAGTAAGGAAGAGAATTTCACTCAGGGACTGAGTGAATGTACGTCAATACGCCCAACAACAAATAGTAAACTGTGGGAAAGTACCTCCATCAGCGGGGCGCATATAACTTTAAAATTAGTGCCGGACGGCGTTTACTCTCCAGACTCTTAACAGTTTTCTGCCATTATCTGCAGCAGGTTCTAAAGTTTCCTGATCCTAGACGTAACTTGGCCCCTTCTTCATGTTAGCCACCATGACTCGTAGCTTTGAAGTCACTGTTATTTAGTGTGTTTAAGCTAGATAAGCATACACAACATAAACTTAAAACTAGATTTAACCAGTCATATTACTAAATTGTTAGTTTTATCAACGCTAGTCTCTGTAATTTAGTTCTGATTTGCTGATCAATATCAAGCATTGTCATTCTAGACCTGTTAAAAATTTCACTTTTTTTCTTTCGGTTTTCCATAGAATATACATGTGTATTTTATTAACTGAGGTATGGAATCGATAATTTTCCAATAAGACGTTCATTTGTATTGATCTTGGTGTGGTTGGCTTTCAGGCAACACATAGGCAACCTAAATCAAAACAATTTTTTTTTTTTTTCTTTTTTTTTTTAAATAATCCAGTGAAGCAGGCAGCAAAACCCGCGTTATCATGCGATTTTCCAAATTCAAGTTGTCCCGATAAAAGGTCAGGCCACACTCTTCATACTCCAAGCAAAAATCCCTTCCATAATGATTGAAGGATGGAGATAAATACATTTTTGCTTGCATGTTTCTAGTGTTTGAATGGGAAAGACACCCATTAGAAATCACTAAATAATACTTGAGAAATATTTTTTTTAACACTTTTTCGTTGATTTATCTCCTAATGTGTATATCTAGAAAATAAACTACTATGAAATAAAGAAAGGGTTGAATTATTTATTATTATGTTTTGAGTTTTTCATGAGCTTTCTAGTAAAATACAAGTTAAGTTACTTTTTGTTTTGAAAAATATCTTACAATTTTCTATTATTAATTTTTCATTTAAATTTATTTTATTGAAATATATGTATCATGGGAATACACGCTGTTTTTGTGTAATTAATTTAATTTTTCTTTCACCCCATACTTATTTTACATTTGTTTTTACAATATTTATAGAGGTTAAAATGAATAATATAATCAAAGAATACTGGTTTCCAAGATGGTATGTTTGATAATGTCTACAGAAGGTTTCAAACATTATATTCTCCATCTACTCTTTCAGTGACCCCAGGAACTGCCGTTTTTTTCCGATTTTTTATAAGGATCTCTACTTTTATATATTCAATAATTCGTTACGTTTATAAAAAACTGAAATTTCTGAAATGCGTTAATTTAAAATTGGAATATATTAATTAGGGACATATATAATGTTTGCTTTCAATGTTTCGATTACTTGCGTAATGGGCCTATTGCCAATGGCATTTCATTAATACGAAATGATGAAGGTGACCCCGGAACTGCTTTTTTTAACCGATAACTATTACTTTAACTTCTTTATATTCCACAATAATTCGTTACGTTATAAAAACTGAAATTTTCTGAAATGGGTTAATTAAAATTTGGGAAATAGGACTTATATATATGTTGCTTTCAACTGTCGATACTTGCGTTAAATGGGGCCTAAGCAATGGCCATTTAAACGGGAAAGATGGAAGGGTTATGTCGCATTAAATGAACCAGCTTTATAGTTTGTAAGCCCTTTATTCCATTCCCCAGTGCAGGGAAGGCTCTAATATCTTTGTTGGTTATTCCCTGGGCATTACAAACACACATGCTACACTACACGTAGACATAAGCCTCTGGAAAGTGTTTACGGTCAAAAGGGATTACTGTTTAGAAAGAGTTTGTTTTCGTTTATTAAAAAAAAAAAACACCAATTTATTTTTTGTTAACAATACCGGCATTGTTTTATTGGTTTTTTCCATAGTCACAATGTTTTAAAAATTCAGTATTTTTAAAGAACGAGTGTTTCCTACAAAATTCAAAACGAAAAATCTGGTTTTTTCATACGAGCGATTTGCATTTTTACTTTTAAGAAATAGTAGTGGGAATACTACTGAATTGATGGAATTATCTATTAAATATGAACTCGAAAGTTTATTTATAGGAATATAAAATATATTTGGAATAAACAAAGGTCACAATTAAAAATGATTTTATGGTTGAAATTAGATTTTAATTATTAGTTTGTTATTAAACAAATATACTGCTTTGAAAAAATGTTTTATAGGATTTATTACTCCTAAAACCCACAGTAAAAAAAACTTATTTAATTTTGAGCGAGGAAAGTTTGTAAAATAATTTACAAATTATTATATACGCTGGTTTCTTTGGTTGCGTCCAAGACCATCCTAATTGTAAACGAAGGTTTTTTTTTTTTTTAGCGTTTTTTTATATCAGATATGATTTTTAAGACCGAAATCATTTAAAACAGCAAATGTTTTATCCCGGTACATACACTGATCTCGCTGCCCCCCTTTCTTAAGATACAACGGACATTAAATATTTAGGACTAAATGTTTGAGCCGGTATTAAGATTTCAAAATGCAGGGTTTTTGTTAAATGCTAAAAGGACATTTTACCGTTTTTACTTCTCAAATATAATTTAAAATCTCTCTAAATAAAGGAAAGAATCTCTATGACTATGGGGGAAAGAGCCAGTGTTTGTATGTGGGGCTGTCGTTTTTTCCTCCTCGTTACTTTCTTTGCTTATTATTTTAAGCTTATCTTATTTATTTTAAAAAAAAAGTATTTTTTTGAATTATAGGATTTAGTTACGAGATCTCTGAATCCACTTCATGTTATGAATTATAGTGATATTAAAGGAAACGTCAGGATACCTGTTAAATCCCATGTATGTAGATTAGCATTGGATTATCTGAAATGAAATTAGCTATATAATTGCTTTAGAACTAGGTCCTTTGCAGTATGATTTGAGTGCTAGGATAGGACGGTTATTTTAGTTAAAGGTGGATCACTCAGAATTTCTCCAAAAGGGGAAGGGAAATTTGTTATTTTTTGGTTTTGGCAATCATCTAAACGATAACTGGAAAAGTTCTGTAATTTATTTCACGGACAATGAACAAGTTGTTAGGAGTTTTGTATTGTTTTGAAAGAATAAGTTTGCTTGACAAAACTATTATTGGTAGTATCAGGCCAGATATATTATCCAAGGTCATAAAAATTTAAGCGTTATATAATATTTCTGTCTAAATATTTTGTTTTTTAATCAGTTTTCATGACAGAATAATCAAACATATGATCGGACACTATAGGATCTTGTATTATTTTTACAGTGTTTTGCAAATAAATCAAGGGCTTTACCAAATTTTATTTTGAGAAAGAGTTAAAAAATAGACTAATTGGATCGCCCGATAAGTTATTTGGCTCTATCATTATTGGGCTGCACAACAGAAGTAGTTTATTGCTATGCTATGATGGTATTTTTATTTCAAGATAATTATCAGTTTTTAAATGATTATATTACTGTCCCAGGTAAGGTTTTAAAAACCAAACCTCCCACCAAAAGTATCAATATAGAAGGAAAACAACTTTTATTAGGTCCACAGATGAGGAAGCGAGAAGTTAACAGGTTATTAAGCCGGCAAAGCAAAAACATTTACGGCTTGATACTTCTCAATTGATCCTGCAAACATATATTTATCTGAATCGAATGTCGACTTGTCTTTCATTTATTAAAATTGGTACAGGGTTTTGCCCTATGGGTAACTTATGGCTGAGACGGGGAAAAATAGAAAGAAAGAAGGTGAAAAAAGAAGAAGATGTAAAAACACTGGAATTCTGGCCTATCTGAAAAATTGCAGGGCGCTACATACTAGTATGTTGCCGCGCCTTGTTTCGTAATTCCATTATTGTTTCACAACTGTTTTTGATTGATTTTGCGGCCTAATTGTTTTATGTTTTTAATTAAAGATTAAAATTTAAATGACGGTACGGTAAATAATTAGGCTCCCACTACAGTGGTTGTAAACAAAACAATAATTAAAGGAATGAATTGCTGAGATTAAAGAATTATTTTTATTGATTTAAGATAAACAATGTTACTACATGGTTCCATATATAAATTTTAGTGCTTTTATGATATATAAAATTTAACATTTTAAGATGAGTATACACTGCAGGAATGCCCACATTACTGAAAACCAAATAACTCCATTGCTAGGGGAAAATAAACGATTCGCAGGGTTGGGCTGTGGGGCCGGAAGCGCCTGAAAATTTTACGCGCGCGGCAACACCACTTAGTTAACACAGCGGTTGTGCGACGGCCTTCGGGCCAGGTTCTCTTTTTTTTTCTTTTCTCTCGCCACCAGTATTTATATAAAATGTTTTTGTATCATCATTAACTGTAAATTTAAATCTATCTATAAGGCTAGAGAAGACCGTTAATTATAAAAGACAGACGTAACTGGAAGCGGCATTTAAAAACGACCTATCTAATGGTGCGGGGGTATTCGTAACAATTTAATCTAATTTTTATAATATTTCACTAGCCACACTATAATCTATTATACAGTTATATCTTGTTCGCTGAGCGTTTGGCGAGCATGACTCGTTTTTGTTTTTCTTTTTTTTTTTTTCCTTTTTTTCAAGCTGTTACTATGCCTGTTCGGAATTAATTGGGAACAAACATGTTTTTTCCTGGTCTTTGTTAGTTTGTGGATAACTGGTGATGTCCCAGACCGTCTTCCAAAACCGGTTATTAAACTGCATAGAAAGAAGTTGTAGTGTGCTGGGTTGAACCTTGACTGTAAAAAACTTGTTTGACTGGTTTTGGAGGTGTTTTTCATTCCTTCAGTTGTGAGCCTTTACTTTGTGGCGGTCCGGTGGGGGTTGTGGTACTGTGTTCCGTTTTATATTTTTATATTACGTGCGTTCTTACCCAAAAAGATGGATATTAAAATTATAACAAAAAAAAAAATAACAACACCTAGGAAGCCGTGCCTAAAGGTTGTTGCTCTTAATGAACACACGTCTATGACTGTGAAGAGATATAGCCTACAGCAGTTGGTGTTGGGAAAATCTAGTGTTTCCAGAATATTTAAAAACATAATCAAGATTCCGGATCATTGATCTCCAAAAAAGAAAAGGAAAATGTGGGCGCAAACGTAAAACAAACTTCCAAGAACTGACCCAAAAAAACAATTCTTAATAAGGGAAATAGCAAAATAAATTCCAATGGAAAGACAAGCACAGACCTTCGAAGGGATTTGTTGGATTCTGGTATTGAAGTTGGGAGTACTTCAAACTGTAAGGAAAAGGACTTCTGGAAGTTGGTCGAAAGGCAAAGTGAAAAACCGAAGAAAAAAAAACCAATTTTTCTTACTAAGTAAAATGATGCAAAAACAAACGTTTAGTATGGGCTAAGGAAATATCCGATCATGGACTGTAGTAATGACTGGAAAAAAGTTATTTTCAGTTGATGAATCCACATTTATTTTGTGCCAGGGATTATCTATCAAGGTGTTGTTAGGCGGAGTTGAAGGGTGAAACCTTTGCGAGAAGGAGTCATATCCAACAGACTGTTTAAACATCCTTCTAAACAGATGTTTTGGGGTTTTTTTAACCACAAATGGTACTGGGAGCTTAGTTCCCATCAATGGGATGATTGAAATTTCAGCCAAATACCTATTCGACATTAACTATCGCAGTTTGCGCCGTCGGGATTAGTTGGTCCATTTATATGGAATACATTTTGATGGCAACATTTTCCAACATGACTTAGCCCCTTGCCACAATTCAAAATTGGTCAAGACTTTTATGCGGGGAAAACAAAGTTTAAAAGTGCTCTTGATTGGCCTGGTAAAACTCACCCGACCTTAAAATTCCCGATTGAATGAACTGTATGGCATATTCTCAAGAAAAACGTTTAGCTAAGAATGGATTGCACTACAAAAAGGAAAAAATGTTTGGATAAACAAGTTTGCTATACAAGTTTGGTTTCACGATGATGAAGTCAAGGAACATCGTGTGCTAAACTTATAGTGGAGTTTCAATGCCCCCCCACCCAAGACGTGTAGGTGGAGGTCAATTTCTGCTTTTAAAAAAGGGGGGAGGGACATTTTACTTCATAACTAATGTGTATTGATTGTTTCAATCTAAATTAAGGTAACTAATGATGTCAAAAAACTAAATGTTTTAGGAAAAAAATTGGTTTTTTTCATTTTGTCCCAATTAATTTCGAACAGCGCATCAAGTATTTTCAATTTTCTTTCTATCTGTGCCGATCTGTGTGCCTGTCGAAAGATATCTACGAAAATTACTAGACCTATAGACACATTGATATTTTTCATGAAGCTTTCATTATTTTAATTTGAACACTGATGTTTCGATAATGGTAACATTTCACTCCCACTGAATTTTGCTTAGCCATTAGTAAATATTGTAACATTGGTCTTTTGGGTGGACCACGATGGCAACGGAGTAAATTTTTTTTTTTAAACATTTTTTTTTTTTTTATTTAAAAAAATAAAATTCTAGTAAACAAAAATATGAGAGTTCAAAACAATATCAAATTTTAAAATGTGGACCTTATTCTCACATGTTATAATACTCATACACCTGTATAGTAAAAAATCAAATTATCAAATCAATTTGACTTTTTATATACAATAATTAATTTCCAGCTTACTATTATGAACATACTGCCACATGGACGCTGTGCGATGATGGCTAAACTCTTATTTAAAACAAAACCAAGGAAAAGAAAAGTAAATAAATAGAGTGAAAGTTAATGTTTAAAAGTTGGTGACAATTGATCTGATTTCAGCGCAGTCCTTGCGTTGTAACTACCATCACGACATCAAACGGAACTTTTTTAATTATTTAAACACTTTCTATGAAACCTGTAACTTAAGTAATAACATGAAACCTGTGAAACTGTTTAGGTCCTGAAATCCATGACATAAATCATGCGTCAATCAACTTGTTTTTTATTTTTAGGGAAAATTTAGGGGTAAGTAATATATAAACCGATGGGCTAACATTTCATTGGAGGATAGTCTCTATTTATCGCTAAAAAAGTATTATAACCGATTGAATATGCGGATATTGGGAATACAGTGTTAATCAAAATGTTTTTAAACAAACTTAAAAATCTCTATGTTTAGGTATATGAAGTTATTACAGTAAAATAGTTTTTATCTATAGATATTAACGTCATCACACGTGGGGCTGGACACAGATATCATTACTTTCTGTATGTTTATTTTGTCCGGTCTTGTCGGATATGTTCCAGCTAAGCAGACGATATGCTTTGAGAAAAAACTGACATATATACATTAAATTGTTGCACGAAGCACGCTCTTGGGCAGAGGTTTTTTGTAAAATGTAACATAGAGTACGATGATCATTGAGTTTTGGGCTGAGCGTTAGCGTATATTTTTTTACATCAGTCCTCATGGGTTATAATGGATGGCAATGAGAAAATAACAGAATAAAAGTATATTTTATAAACTGACTGAGTCCCAATCATATAACATTTTAATAATATAAAACATTAACGCGTCCATGTACCGTAACTATCCGTAAGATACATCAGAGAAAAGGTTAAATTTCAAAGACAAGGCTTAAACCTATATAGATAAGAATGGGTTCTACGATGGTGTATAACATTTTTTATACCCATGCATGGTATCTGGTTGTAGCGTAATCGAAGCCTATCAGTCAGAAGACTGGCACAAATTCTATCTTGTGTGCCGGGTATTTTCTGGACGATTTTGCTTGTCCCGTCCTGATGTCTACAGGGCATCTATAAGAATGGAACTATGAGATGCAACACGTATTAGATTTTTACGCCTGAGGACGAGGGGTAGATTTTAATCCTCTAAACGTAATGTGGTAACATATCTCAATATATCAAATGTTGTAATATATAATGGGCCTGCAAATGTTTCCAAAATTATCCTTTTATTATACTTTCAAATAATTTCAATTGTCATAATAAACTTTACTCCAGCCAAATCGTAGAAACCGTTTTACTGGGGTGCAAGGGGTAGATCGATTCTGCGCGAATTGTTTTCTTGTGAGTTTTGATAGGTCACCCTGTCAAGGGCTGTTAGCTAGCCTAGACAATATGGACGTGCCACTCCATGCCTGCTTTGACCGGAGAGGATGGTACAGGATTCTGGGATTTCCCTTCTTTCAAGGATACAAGATTTAATGCCCAACAATCTTTCTCATTGATCTTTAAAGGAGGCGGCTCCTGTCATCATTTACATCCTGTCATCCCCAACCTTACTCAACTCGTCTTTTACATCATCATATCCTGGTAACTCCGGAAGCAGCGCAAGAAGTTTGCTGTTTAAGACTAAGTGCAATGTCCTCAGCTGAACCTAAGTGAAACAAAACAAATTTTTTATCATTTAAACATTACGGAAACCATATATTTTGCTCGTAGAACCACAAATATTTTCCTCTTTTAGAACATAAAAACTTAAGTTCCTTGTCAGTCCAAACTCAACATAAAGAAAAAGGCCCTTTTCGATAAAACCTTGAGTCGCTGATTCAAATCCATTTCTTTTTCCTCTTATGTGATATGTTATGAAATGAGGCCTTAAATTTTAGTAGCTATAGATATGAGATGGGGTTGCCCTTTTAATACGAAAGTTCCGGAATATTTCACATTACCACTACATCTCATCGTCCCTGAAATCCATAACACAGTTACATATTTTTACTCCTGGAATGTTCGTTTGACGAAATTTAAAACAATTGAGAACAAAAACAGCTCAAAACGAACGTCTTTGAATCGTTTCGACATCGGAGACACCTAAGATAGGCCTACACTAAAATGCAATCTAAGGATGAGGAGGTTTCTCATTTTTCTCATCAGGTGCACAATTGAGTGCACTATGATGTTTTTAGGGGCACAACACCCCAAATCACGGTAGATTCACCGAGTATTCTACGAAATAAGGTAGCGATGGCGGTGGAAGGTTTGATTTAATACAAATTCGAAGTTCACAAACATAACGTGAATTCATCATATGGCCATCTACCTGTAAAGATCCAAAAAATTTTGGCGGCAAAGAAGATCAATACGAAACTATTTTGCATCGAATCAACTTCAGAGACACGTGGATTACAAAAAATTAATATTGATGAAGAAGTCTAATCGTTTCAAACATCAGACATAAAAAAAATCATAGAATAAAAAAAAAGTTCACCGTTATAGAGCAAAAGAAATCGTCAAAGAAGATCTTATCAGGCCTCCTTGATTTAACTTTCTTTTCTTTTGTAAGTTACAAATTAATATCACCTCAGTCATCCATATTCTGTAGATAAAAAATTAAATATGTTGCTCGGAGAGAGAACAGGCGCTACTTATTTTTTCAGGCCTACATCATTCTCCACCTTGTGGACTAGGTCCCACATCAAATTCCAGATATACGAGTAATTGGTCTGAAAATAATGTTTATTTATGATCATAAAGAATTTCTGGTTTATTTATTGACTTGTAAATGTCGTCTTGGCCCGTATTTACGTAAATGTAGTTGACAAGGGTCTTTAAGGCCAGTTATGAGAAGTCCTAATCTCCTTATCCTATAGAACTTCTCCACACTCCACCCCAACTCAATGATAGACCTGCAGGCCCAGGAACATTAATAAACACACTTATCTCTGAGGAAAACGGTTCCTGAGTACATTTATGAATGTTAAGAGGTATCCCCATTTATAAAACAAAACTTCGTTTTGTTGTACGTGGTATACAAGCTTAGTAAGAAACAGCCGGCAAGAATCCGTACAACTACATTTGTAAAACAGATTCGGGTATCAGAGTACGTGAGATAAAATGTGCTACATTTTGTAATTGAACTTCTTGCTTAGTGCACTGGCGTAAATACTGTGAACAACATGGCAGTGGCTTTTTTGAAGTAGGCTAGACTAAGAAATAGGAGTTGTTATTCGACATCGATTTGGGAAGCAATAAAACCAGTATTGTCGGCAAACGAGGAACGCAAGTGTGATTGGCAGTAGTGATTAGCGTCCCTGCATCCTCCATTATTGAAGCCAATTGTAGAATATATAGAATAGAATAAGGCACAACCGTAATCTCTAGTGCAACACTAATCTCCACCACATTTAAAGTTCAATATTGAAATTTGCACAAGATGTTTGAATAATGCACATTTCTACCAACGTTTCGAAACGATAACCTTACTGCACGCCGTCTGATAGAGCATTGATTGTCACTGAACTGTAAACCTCTGTTGAAGTCATATTACTATACTTAGCTTGCCGTCAGCATTCAACCTACATCGTTTCTAATACAATTTCGTTGGTGTTTATAAAATGTATTCAACAATTAGTATAACTGTATGCATACTGACGTTAGTTTTGTTCAGCGTAAATGCTGATCTAACTTCCAATCAGACTATTATAGATAATATATTAAAATTGAAATCTTGTCCTACAAATATTCTACAGAAGGTGAGTAAATTTATTATCATTACTAAAATTTAGTTGAAATATAATGTATTGTTGACTCTTTTCATATAAACACAAAGTATACAATATTGTAGTACTGAGAGGCTTTTAAATAGCATGTTTCATATTATGGCTAAAATTTATGTTTCCAGTAAACTCATATAATATAGTCATAAAAAGAGGATCGGAAAATATTTGTATCTTATGCCTACAGTTGTATACAACACTAGCTTTTGCCATTATTTTATTCATCACTGCAACCATTCAGCTAAATTTGATGAAAATATTATGTTATGCGAATCATATTTTAAATTGTAGACCACTATAATATAACATATAATATATAACAATAATAAAACATAATTTTTACATTTAATGAAACGACCTTGTATGAAACTTAAAGGTTAATAACTTATATTACCTGTTATACAGTAACACCAATAACATAATAGTATGGAACAGATCGTTATAAAGTCTTTAGTCATTATTATGTTACTCATCTTATTAAAATATATGTTTTATATCTTTGCTATGCAACATTAATTCCAGCTATTTTATTGTTATTGTTTATATGAATATTTTACGGTTCATTTTGAATCGATCTCCAGATTAAGATGCCATCAAAGAGGTGACTTGAAAAGTGCGAGGAGCAAATAGTGGCAGTACTTTAGAAAAACAAATTTTTATTTCTAGATCAAGATAAATGTCAGTTTCTAGACTACTCTTTGGATTAAAACTACTACGACTCACCAGGACGCCGCCGTCGTGTTCAGGAATTCCCCCATAACCTACACATATTTAAGGGCGTGGGTGATTTAATTATTTGATGTAGATGTACCTAATGAGTTTGGTCCGACGAACGTAGCTCTAACCCTATTTTTCTCTTTGTTTCTCTGTCTCCCATTCCACTAAGAGTCGTCTATAGAACGCATTTGGACAAGCAATGCGCATTTTTTGCGCATTTTATTGGGAGCAATTCTATTCCATGTTTTTGTGCTCACTAAAGTATGGGGGGAAAAGAATCTGCATGATCGTACCCCCCTTT
>NW_025785406.1:0-22711 GCF_021130785.1 Homalodisca vitripennis
CAACTGATAGGTTTCTGTACCGTATGCGATACTCCTTGACCCATTCCGGTCTTAGTTATGTAGCTTCTGTTTATGTACCTGCTAATGATCGTTACTCATTCTGGATCTGCGGTGCTGATATGATCAAAGTATTTTTATAGCACGGTAATAAAGTGTGGAGTGTGTTTGGTACGCGTGCGTGTGCGGTTTGTAACCAGGCCTAAAATATTAACGACTGTGTCTGTTTTAACCAAAATCAGCATTTTCTTTTGTCAACATTTCCCAGTATTACCTCTTCATAAGTAAGGGGGATGATTCAAAATGGTTCAAGATTTTTAATTGATTTTCAATATAAAATTACTTGGTGGTAGTTAAAATATTACTTATGTATGTCAAAAGTCTTGTATCAGAAAACATTTTATTTTCAATAAAAATACAGTTGTAAGTAGTTTGTGATTAAAATTTGTAAGTTGTTTTTAACAATAAATTCAAACATTAAAACTACAGTTATACATTTAGGAATAATATTAGTAACTGAATGCTTACTTTAAAGACCAATATTACTTTTAATTCGTTACATTGTATGCCCATTTATCTTATTTTCAATGCTTTAATGTCTGGTTTCAATTACAAATTAAATATATAATTCTACGTTGCTCATATAATTGAGTTTTTTTAAATTGATAGTTTTCTGTTGGTACTAAGTTAGTTCTAAACGAATACTCACAAATATTTTCATTGTCATTTGTGAAGTAGGACATCTACTGAATAATTTATACATAATATGAATACCGGTTTTTTGTTATGCAAAGTTAGCTACTATAGTGTTGTTATTCAGTTATTCACTGAAAACACAAACATTTTAATACAATAATCATCACAATCCCATCTAAAAACATATAGAATCTTCCATCATACAAATAATTACAGTGTGTTTGTAATGTAGACAGTACGTAGTAGGTTTTGTTTTAGCTAATATTCCTTAGACTAAGAGAATTTCTTAAGATTAATCAAACCAAGATTTGTTGAACATTGCTTGCAACATAAGCTGAAAACATGAGAAATTGCAGAGGAAAAAAGATAGGAATAATTCTGGAAATCTTTTATACTGTGCCCTTTTTACTCAACCTATTTCAAACGGACGGACAACAATTTCCGCACAGCACCCCAAGATTTGCGGATCAAATTAATCCATCTGAATGAACTTCATATCGCTGTCTCAGAGCACTCTAGCGTTGGTTCTAAGCGTGACTAAAACTTTTATCAATTCAGGGCTGTGAGACGATGAAAGTACTCGCTCGACGAATAGATATGGCCTTAGTATTTATGCTGTATTTTGGAAGCAGATTCAGCCTCAAGAGATTTATTATCCGAATATTAGACTAATAGGAACTTCAGTCAGTACTTATGTCAATACCACTCAAGTCATCATCAGCTACTCTGCAGAACATAACATCACCTGTGTCAAGGCTTATATTGTTTCCAAAGTCCAAAAATTATTGGATTATGTCAACATCACCTTGCTGCATACAACATCATGATGATTAAAGTCTTTTAAGTATAATGACGTATGTGTATTCCATCTTGAACCGGTTGAAGTAGAAGCCATGCGTGGCAGTTTCAGTGTCCAGTGTACCGCCGCCCGCATCATGCCTGTTACACCACCTGCCCAAGGGGATGTTACTACACCTACTCACACCAGGGTTCCGCCCCTCTGGGTCCACCGGGCTTGCCGACTACACGAACAGTTACATCACCCATTAGAGTATCACGGCCATAAATGCTTTCTCCCAGACAAAAGATGTGTAGTGTTCGAAGAAACCAGTCTACGTTAGGCCTTCAGAAGAGTTACGTTCTGTTCTGCTAATCGCCGGCCCTGATCCTATTATCTTTACTACACACGCACAGATGAAGCAATCAAGCTGTCATGTAAGAATTAAATTCTCAGATATCCATCAATGAAATAGAATGTGTGGAGTTTCTTGCAGTTTTTATGTCTTGCAGTTCAGAGCTTTAGTCCAACACCAGTATATCACTTGAAAATAATACCCATATCACTGAGGAATAGCACCTAAGAGTCTTGTATAATGTAATTAGCAATTAAATAAAGTTTAATATTAGTTTTTTAAAGGCTGGTATTGCCTAATATACACTTTTCTTTGCCAAACCCAAACTAAAAATTAATTTAAACTTCACTGTTTGAAGGAATATAAAATAATATAAAAACAACAGGTTGATTACTTTATACATATTCTTTATGTGCAAAATAAATATTTCAATACTACGGGCAGACGTGTAAATTGCATCTGGACGAATTTGCACTCGAATATCCGCAGCTTGTATGTTTTAGCTCTCATATCCCTGTAAAAGTATCAATATGAAATAGCAAAAACCATTTTCTAAACTTGAGATATTCCAGGCACCCCTTAATACAAATAATGTACAATGAGAAAGATATTTTATTCAAACAACATTACGCTAGGCAACAACAGTCCCGAAGTTCATTGCTTTTAAACAGGGGTTCCATTGAGTTTTTTATACCTGGCATGAATAAATAAACTCAAGTTACACCTGAAATCGTGTGTGCCATTTTAAAACTAAATTAAACTTCCATTAAATCACGCAATGATTAAACTACTTATTAATATTATAAACTAAAAACTCGGTAAGATTCTGTATGTAAGTCACATTATTAAAGCTTATGCCATATAAATAAAAACATAAGTATAATATAAGATAATGAAGATTTGAATAATACATTAAATTTCTGAACATAATTTTGTTCAGTTATGTGAAAAATTCCATCTCCAAATGAAAGCGTAAACGTAGATCACTTTAGTTTTCAGTTTTTACGCGTAGCGTTTTTAAAAAGGTCGTTTGAGTGAAACGCTTTATTTTACAGCGCCTTATATATAAATTATGAGTTAAACAACTAAATTGTAAAACAGGGAGATATTGGAAGGAACTTCAACTACACAATGAAGATCTGTATATAGATATTAAGTATTGGGAGTAAAAATAGGAGCATTTTGTAGCATGCGTGTCGACCTTGGGGGACCGTGTGGAGAAAAAAAAAAAAAAAAAAAACGTGTGCTTTTTTTTTTTTTTTCAGATATTGCGTTTTTACGTTTACCATCTATGTGAATGAATGTAATGTAATTATAATAATGTGCATTGCCGTACGAATAAAAAGACTAAATAAGTGAATAAATTTGTCAGCAACCAAGTAAACGATTCGCATTTTTAAGAATAATTTTTAAGAATAAAAAAAAATATTGATATTGAATATTGGTATTGTTTTGATATCTCCAAATATTTGCTTAGGTGGGCAAACACTTTTAAATGTGGATATAAATCTAGTTATTGGACAAATATGGATCTAATATGAAGATATTGATTGGATTCACATTAAATAGCATTAAATCACTGTGACCAGAATTGTTTCACCAACATCAAATCAAGCTGAAGGGCCGAATTTAAACGTTTTAAACTCTCACTCTCGGCTGCAGTACGGAGTAATAACTTTAAAATATATTCAATCACTGGTTTGGTTTGTACGGTTTACTTGGAGAATGTTAACCAAACTACACATCTGAAACAATAATCAAACGGCATGAGATAATATGTAGATAATACTATCTGTTCACTATCTTCCAATGAAAATATATACATTGAGCCTATGTGCAGGTGCTTTACCAGATTTTTATGGTTACGAAGTAGTGTGTATAGTTTGTTTACCCCTGATAACATTGGCAAATAAACTTTTTGCTTAAATATACATATTTCGTCAATAATATTTATTTGTGTAGTATAAATTTGTTTAAATCCATAATGACGAACACATTCCCAGTCCTGTTCAAGGATAATGTTTTAGTTTATGTAGATTCCATACCTGAAAAGGAACCTACAGAAATTCCGTGATGTTATGTTCTGACCATTCTTGCAGTATTAAATGTATTTAATACTGTTAAAAACTTACCAATTTAATTTCTTGATTAGTGAGGTGATTTTTTAACAAATGAACCCATCATGGAAAGCAATGTTTAAACTTATTTACTGCAGTTTTATAAATTTTATACAGTACTACTCAACTGAATTTACACAAATGTTAGATTTTTTTTATAATAAAAATTGGATTTTCTTGAACAACTTTCTAGTACTTGTTTTATATTTTATTTTTTGCCTTTTGAAAACAAATTATACTACCTGAACTGATCCATTAGTATTCCACACGTTTACTCACTGCTAGTTTTGTATGGAGTTTATTGATCAGCTAGCAGCTCTCATTGATAGATCTAGGAGCTGTGCCGCCGCCGCCAGTAGGACAACCCCTCCCAGTATGCGGCTTTGTCTACTGCTGCTGCTTTTCAATCAGCGAAGCCAATTTTAGCGCGTGTTTTATCTAGAATTAAACATGAAGTACAGTATTTAACATTAATAAAATTAAACACTCCAATAAATAAAGAAAACAAGCTTTGCCCGTCTTGAACTAGCTGCACTTTCTATTCCAAGACAAATGATTTTTACATTAGTACTTCGTACCATCATGGTTTTTATTTTTGTGTGTTTTGTTTTTTTATTTGTTAACTCATATTACATGTGTCTTTGGACAAGAGAATGAATGAATTTTATGCTAAAGGAACTGTTAAGATTTATCGAGAGAGTATACACACATATGAGTTAAAGCCGGAAACAATGCTGTCTCCCAAAACTGTTAGGGATTACGGTTGAAATGTTTGACAGTGATGTTGTGTAAAAGATTAGTAAGTTAATTTACAATATATTTTCTTCTATGTTACAAGAATTTGTTCGTTATGAAGAAATAGTTAACTTTTGTGAATTAAAATTTAATTAATTTGCATAATTAGGTTTATGAATGGGATCAACTTATTAATCATTCCTTGACAGCCAAATTGTGTCACCTTTACATAACTGGATGGATTCGAATTTCAAAATTAATTTAGCCAACCCATACAGTTGAGATTGGAATTCCAGGGTTCGTGAGGTTTCGACTCAGTGTAAGAGACCTAGTCTCTCCAGTATTGCCATTTATCCTTGAACTTTTAATAACATGATTACGTTTTTTGGCAAAATTGGGATAGAAATAGTAGTTTAATGAAACTACAAGAAGGCCGCTGGTGCACGCAATATTGACCTTTTAATCCAATAACCCGCTTTCCACCGTGGGCTACTGGACGGGGAGCGGCCCAGCCCCTGCTGGTTGCGGTCTTCTTGTTCTATTTACTAAAATTACGAGTATCAAGGCTGTCCTCGAGTATCAAAATTTAGCCCCAGATTCCTCTACCGTGAGGAAATGTTCACACTGATAACTAACAACTTAAACTGGCAGACTCCAACAGATTGATTGTGTTTAATACTCCCTCGTAAAGAGGATTTTATTACCATCACAAATACCACTTGAAACTATATCCGTATATACTGACATAAGTCTTAAACATTTAGTTAATTTTTAAATAGTTTTTAAAAAAAAAAAATCATTCACTACTTAAGTCGATTGAAAGTTACACCTTTCAATTAAATCATACATTCTTTGGTATTTAATGGCAGTATGCTTATGCCCATCCATACTCCTTTGACCTAAGCAAAGCTCTAACAGTTTACACTGACAGAAGTACTAAAAAAAAACGCTTAAAAAATGACCAGGCCTGAATAAGGCTTACTTACCATTCTTGTCCAAAATACAAAAGGTGGCCAATGCTAGGCTAGCACGGGATATGTCCAAAATACAAGGATTCCGCAGTTCGCCTTAGTTCACTGCACAGCCCACAGTCCTACAGATTGACGTTATGGAGATGCAGTCACCCATGCAATTCGAATTAGGCATGAGCATCTTGCTTCATGGAGAGAATATCAGATCCTACCCTATGGGAAGGTGAATGTAGAAGACTAAACATCTAGGAATTCCATTGAGTGGGTTCGCTTTGAAGTTCCAGGTTTTCCAAAGAGTCGGTCCTCTGATCCTGCAAGTCACGCATTAGTGATTGAATACTTAGCTAGACAGGTGTACTTCAATCGTTTTAAACGATTTCGTCATAGACGTGCAATGTCATCGCTTGCCTTGCCTTGACTCGTACTGGAGTAGTTCCTCTCAATCTGGATGTTACTGAACAAGCCACATTCCGAACTGAACGAGAGTGACAATCAGTGCGCCACGTCACGACAGAACACGGAGCGCCGCGCCCCGTGGTGCCTAGGCGGCATGCTGCTCGTGACAATATGGCTCGGCTCGGCGCGCTAGCCTTACATGTAACTACGGCGGTGCTAATGATCCCCTTATACGGCCACGTAGAGTCACGCACTCTGCAGCCACGTAGCACCGATCAGTCGCGTCTGGATGGACCATTTTGACACCAAAAAGGATACGAATCTGTTCCATCACTAACACGTGTACTCGATCTCCAGATACTTTTTTGATTAACTTTTTAAAAGGTCAGAGTTCTAAAATATTGAGTTCTATATCAGCTATTCCATGCTATGATACAAATCTACTATACTGTGTACTCCAGGCTCTTCAGAGGCTATTACAACGACATAATGGTAAAAACTGTTTAGCAACAAGTAAACAAGTTTTAGAAAATCTAGTAGAGGCAAAGTAGAAAACGCCATACGTTTATTCCGTTTATTTTTTAATTTCCATCAATTTAAAACTGTTTTGATAACCAGATAACCCTCATGAGAAAACCATTGCAAGTTTAAGGCATTTCGTTAAGTTGTGAAGAATTATTTCTTGTAAAATGTTAATTTGACTATAACGAAGATGCACTTCTAAATAACAAAGTGCTATCAAAATCTGTTTTATTTTTATATAATTATTTGAATATATATATATATATATATATATATATATATATATATATACATTAAAATGTCTACCTTCAGAGCTGAATTTTAATAATGATCAAGCCAGACCCTGAGAAAAACTAACCAACCATGGCTAAACCTTTTCATTCTCTATGCTCTCCTGACCGCTTTCTTGCATATCTTTTTTTATCTTCTTTCATATTACCTCATCATCTTTATTGTTCGTCCAAGGACTCAGTTCCTGGATGACGTGAAACTGAGCACAGGTAAGTTCTGAGGTCGCTAGAAGGAGCAGGAAGTTTTATTGTTCCAAGGTCTTAGGAACCGATCGGACGGGACTGTACGACCATTATGTTTTAAGTAAACATATATGCTGTTACACATATGCTGTACTTACATTTAATATAATCAGAAGCCTTTAGAAATTAGTAAAACAAAAGTGTTGAAAGTGTCAATAATTCAAGAGATTTCACGAGATCTTACTCCCAGTCGTATAGGTGCGCTTTTCCCTAAAACTGTCGTTTCTTATCGACTGGAGAGTTACATGACTACTACTATGGCAAGAGTTTCTATAAAAAGGAGATTTTTTGGGGATTTCGGGGATTTTCTGCTATAAGGGGTGTTTCTGATGTCCAAACGAATGCAAAGACTTTGTTTTGAACGTTTTGGTCATCGACTATTTTAGATCTCTTAAGTGGACGGGATTCAAGATTTCAGCAGCCAAGTCAGTCGCAGTGTTATTGTATTGTTTAATTCAGTGTGCAGTTATTAACAGTAAAGCAGAAAATATTCATGAGTATATGGTTGCTATATTAATTGCTTCAAGAATATACTAATTCCTATAAATATAAGCCCACGAGTTTTTATTGTTGAAGAAAATCATAAATGTTATCTTTTCACTTGAAAGTCGGTATTTTTGTATAAATATAACAATTCCTAATTATGCCTTGCATATATGTATTTTAGATTTTCTCCGTATCAGATTTGAATGTAATTTGATTAGGGGCATAAATATCCTAGTACAAGAAAGATAGAGAAGTGAATGTTTTAAAACATATGTGCACAATAATAAAACAGATCTTTCCATATCCGGAACAAATTCAAAACATTGGAATGTTTCAAAACCCACTAGTTAAAACACCCGAAATGCATGCAAAATTTCATATCATTTGCATAAGTAGTTTTAAACACTACATTAGTTGCTATAGAAATACTCTATATTTACGTTGCAACTCGGGCAGCATGAATGTAAAATTCCACCTCATTTTGTTGAATAATTGCTAACATTTTAGTACCTAGAGGTAATAAATAAATTTAAATCGTGTTTTAAACCGTCACTCACGCTGTCGTCTGTAGTAACAATAACTTGAGTGAAAACTACTTTCAGTGCTGTAACATTCCGCCTCACAGTGAGTGGAGAAGGGCGGGGCCGATACGAACTAGAGATAAAAACGGCCATCAGTCAACAATAACCAAACTTCAAGTGGATATTATTTTAGTGCCGCCACCCGTTGAGATGCTACACACAAGAGCGATACATCTTTAACAAATGATTTCTGATATTTCATATCTTTATTGAAAATAATTTATCATATAGTTTTTCTGAACTGAAGTTTTATGGATTCCATTATGATTTTTTATATTGTAAAAATGTTTACAATGCTATTTATGATATATTTATTACAGAGTTGATTTTTAAATTCTTTGTTCTCTGTAAAACTTTTCGTAAAACTGAATTAAATGTAAATGAAGATTCTTTCAGCATTTGAAGAAAGTTTAATGAAAGTTTAATTTACTATCATTGGTAAATAAATATAAATTTGAAGTGCCTGATGATGGAATCATTGATTCCAAAAGGCCCAGCAACAAAAAATGAATATTGGAAAATTTTTAGTTATTTATCAGTGATAGTAAATTGAATTAAATTTATTCAATCAAGCCCATAAATAAAGGTACGCAACTCCACGTGTAGCATAACAAGTTTTTCGTGGAACCTTTCAAATCTATAGCTCATTAAATTAGGTTACAAGTTTTACTATATCATATGTTATAAATGTTCATACGACTGTACTCAATTTAACAAATTATTTGATTCTGTGATTTTCTCATTGCTATCATAACACCAAAGGCTGAACTAAACCATATCAAGTGAAATGCATCATCGTTGAACTATTTTTTTTTATATAGAAATGAATCTCCATGTAAAATTCCAAGTCTATAAGTCAGTGCGTTCAAATTGGTCACTATCGTGTCGAGGAAGACACAAATGAAATTTTTCTAGCCTATCGAGTGATATACTTGACTAACGCTCTGTACAGTATAAAAATTACATCATAATTTTATTTAACATATTTAACGTTTTTCTTATAGCACACAAACTTCCTTCTATTACAGAAAAAAATTTAAAGATACTTTCAACAAATAAGTAAGGAATTACTTTAAGTTAAAAACGGAGTATATTGACATAAATACAGCATGACTTTAGACTTTTCATAAAGTTTCATATTAATATCAAACCGCTTTCCTTTTAATTAGAATGATTCTATCCGTGAAACTTTCTAAATTTGGTATTATATTAAAAGAATACGGTTAAATCAGAACTTTAATGAATAACATGTATTTACTGTTATATTATGGCAAAACTACGGTTTGCTAACTAAAAACTGGACATTATTTTCCTTCATTACATTATTATCTTAAACCGAATAATATTGATATAATATTAACGAACTATCTTGAATTAATGAAATAAATTCTACAAACCAGTTTGTTGCAATTTAGATTGATACCAAACTAGTTTTTTAAAGAAACATTTCAAGCAACTGTGTCAAATTTAGTACTTTATTATTATTTCTATATTATATTTGAATTTAATCGGTTCTTTGGACCAAGAAAGAGCCCTTATTACTCTCTTCATGATATTCACTTTTTGAAATTAAAATCTGCAGAGCTGATATATCAGTCATACAAGCAACAAGAGTTCAAAGTTTAAGCTCTGGTATCAAGAAGTAGTACACCAGGATTTACGCAGGCATTTCATCCTTTCATGATCAATAGTGGCTCGCAGTTTCAAAGATACATTAAGAACATCAATAGTAATCCATAAAGGCCCGAACTTATCGAAAAAAACCCCGCAATATAAGATGTAACTATTTTTATATTCCTACATAATTAGCATTAACTTTCACAAAAAATGGCCGTCATGACTTCTGATTGTATTTTATGTTTTAACATGTTTTAAGCATATGCAATACTTGTCGAACTTTTATGCTTCATGCTTCTTACTTCATGCTTGATACAAGTATCAAATATTTGTATGCATTAAAAATCATTTTGGTACTCAAATATTATTTTATTTACTGCGATTGAGTTATGCACTCTAACACTGCTACAAACAGTCATTGCAAAAATTGTGAATTTTGGTGGATCATCAAGATTTGTATTGTAATATTATATTATTTAATCATATTTACACTCAATTTCAGTTCCCTCCAGTAACGTTTATGCTACGAAGACGTTAAAGGCAATAAATGGGCAGGTTTTCTCATTTTTAAAGGAATTTGGACGAAACGAAATCACTGACATTTTCAATACACAATACTGCTTGATATCTTGCAATAATGATTAACTATTATCATTATTTAACTATGTTAAATCTACTTGTAAATTGACCGGTGCTTTATGATTTCACGAATCTTTTTCCGTTACTGCAAGTTACGTTAGATATCAATCCAGAAATTAATCAAGAAATCGGCTAGAAATCTTATCGAAGGAAACGTTTTAAAAGACTATAATACACCATACTTTTAGTTCTGGACAACATAAAGATTAGGAGATAGAACAAGCTTTATATGATCAGTTTAATATGATCACCCGTACGTCTCTATAGAGCAACATATATATGATGGAGAGGGTCAGACTTGAAGTGGGCGGTATCGCAATAACTATAGAGCTTCATTACACGTGGTGATTCATATTGCCGTGATGGCTTTATTTAACGAGTCAGCCGACCCCTTCGTTTAGCGATCTCAGTGAGACAAGCTTATAACGAAGGAGATTCTTGTGAGCCCATATACAGGGTGTTCAGTAAAAGTGGTCCAATACTTTGGGATTTTGTTCTACGCATAAAAATGAGCAAAAACGTTTATATGAAGGTTACGTCCTAAAACCTACTGTTTTCCGTCTATCTGCCCGTATGTGTTTTTATAAATAAAATTATATCTTTTGAACCAGTAAAGACAAAATTATGAAACTTAAGATTTTTTAACCACACCCATTTTAAAATGACGGACGTTTTTTTGTTAATGGTTTTTGCTTTATGGTTTGTGGAGTAATTTTTCGTGGAATAATTGAAATGTCCACGAATTTGGAAAGGGTAAAAGGATTTCCTTAACATTTTATTTTCAAAAAGATCTACCACATTTGAATACAATTCTTAAGTTTCATAACTCTTAAATTGTTCATAAGACATAATGTTTTAAATAAAACACACATATAGACAGATAGACAGAAAATTAAAGGTTTTAGGATATACCTTCATATGAACTCTTTTGCTCATTTGCATGTGTAGAATAAAATCCCGGGAAGTATTGGAACACGTTTACTGAACACCCTGTGTATGTTTTATTTACAATTCGAGAAGGTAGATCGACGCCCGATCTCGGCGGGGATTATTTCATGTCCGTTATCGAACCCGGATGACATTAGAATGAAGAGGAGTTTCTAACTCACCAATGAACTTGTATAGTGAATTTTAAAATTGCTATGTCTTCTACCAAGATACCCGTTTCTGTAATTTTGAGCATGCTTGTGCAACTGTTAACGTATGAAATTTTATCGGGAGTTTTTTTATCAACACATAAAGCTATCTTTATTAGATTTTAATGTTTTAAATAATTTTCAAAGGTAATACCTACCTTTTATCAACAGACTATTTTATTCTCTGTAGTGTAGAGCTAAAAATATATTAATATATAAAATTATAACTTTTAAACGCTTTGATACGTTTTCATTTCAATCCCCACAAAAATACCTCAGATAACAATTGAATCGCTTGGGGGAAATTCTTTATGTATTTCAGGAAATAGTATTGTGTTTATACAATAAACATTGGCACACAAACTATATACAAATATCTTATTCCAGGTTATTATGTATCGTTATAAACTGAAAAGTTGCGTAAGACGAAGTATCGATATATTTCATTATTCAGTTAAAATTATCGTGGAAGATAAAAAAAGACTGCCATAGGAGATGACCATAATTTTTTTATAGCACACATGTCTAGATATATTTCATTAAATGTTAGCCAGCCAGTTGAATGATAAGAATAATTACTAAACTAAAAACCTGTGATATCCATTTATGAATCTTCTAATAATAGATTTTTTCGTCTGTAAATATATTTAAGGGCATATTTGTACGCCTATGGAATTTTAATTTATTACACTGAACGTTTTAAGAAGAAAAACTATCCAATCCGTTCGCAATTTTGTCACCTCTCCAAGAACCGAATCCATGACCACTCGGTTAGCGAGCCGCAGACTTACCTTGAGATTGCATGATTGATGAATGTGAGGGGACTACAACAGTACAGACACAGGTGCGATCTCGAAGTTGTCTGCTACTCCATATCACCAGGTGGCAGCCTTGCCGTGTAGGATGGCTGACAAGGCCGCTTCTGTACGTGTGATGTACGCTGATAGCTGCCGATGGCAACATGACTGATTCTTTATATCCCTTGACCTCTCGACCCGAGGATGGGTTCATGAGTTTATTAAACACTTTTTTACCACTGAAGAAAATATCATACTCTGGTGTGATTTGTAAAAACATGAGGAATGGTCTATTTGTCGATGACAGGAGGTGGAAGTGGGCCAGGTAATCAAACCACCTCTACTAGATTCATGGCTGAGTCTTAATAATAACCTGAACTGTGGAAAACGATCTCCAGAAATGTGGGACGTGTGTGAAGACATGTAAACCATTCACCTGTCTTATGTATGTATCGGGTTTATTAAGTGGTGGTCAGATTTATGGGTACCAGCAAGAATCCTACAATTCTCGTCCTTCTCTATGTATGCCTTTACCATTATCACAAAGTTTAAGGGCAATATTATTGCATACCTTTCCGAAGCAGTACTCGGCTAGGTCAGAATTTCGGAGTTTTAGAGACTGGATTGTCTCGTTTGGATATTCTGCTTATCTTGGCATCAGACTGACTTACTAATGAAAACACTGAAAATGGTTACAACCAACTGACCACTACGTTCAACTGCTGCAATATGTCTAATTTTACCCCTTCACGCTACACATCATATTGCTGACATCTCGGATACTCTTAGACCTTAATATAGATAATAAGCAAAAGTCGTTGTTCACAAAGGGTAATTTCTGCAGTTTCAAAACATGACCTTATCTTCTGTACGCTCTCTGAGAAAATACCCAAACCTGTTGAGAGGTTTTTTTGAAGTATAGAGATCTTAGGCGTATGAGCGATGAGGCGTTCATGGAAGATGTTCTTCAGGGTTATGGCATTCAATATAAATCCAGCTGGAACGATAATGCAATGGTTGACACATTAAATGAATGAATAACTGTATGTTCTGCTTTAGTTGAAAGAAAGGCAACATATGATGGTGCGTCATTGTTAAATGTAAAACGGAAGATGTATTACTATTCTAGATTTTATTTAGCACATCACTGATGGGAAAATAACTCTCAATGTTGGCACGTTGATGGATGGATTAGTAACTAATATATAACGATATATTTTCCTAAATTTGAATGGCAGCTATTTTCAAACTTCAATAAATACACACACACACACACACACACACACACGCACGCACACACACATATATATATATATATATATATAATAATAATAATAATAATACTCTTTATTGCAGGAAACAATTAACAATAAATTGTATTGCAAGCGTCATATAAAAATAAAAGTCCTAATCTAATAACTAACCACAATTAATTTTAATTCTGAGTAAAAAAATATTCGAGTAAATTTAAAATAAAAAATTACTTTTTTGGGTATGTGCCACCTGCCGCCGTTTTCTCGATAGTGGCCAAATTTTCTTGGGATATCAGAAGGGGAGTTGTAATTTTTTTTTTTAAATGTTAGTGAAGACTATCCCAGCGACCCATCGCAAACTCGTCCAACTGAGTAAAATGCTTTGGACACTAAGAAGTGTTTTAATCGAGATTTAAATTGTTTGTGGTTATTGACGCGTTTTGATCTCTTCAGGGAGCCTATTGATTAGCCTCACACCAACCTGAGATGGCAAGCGTTCAAAAAACAGTAGTTCTGTGCTGTGCCATACGAAAAGTTGTTGTCCCGGCCTCTAGTTCCGTATTGGTTGTACGTCGCTACCCCGAAGTGAGACGCACTTGAAATCGGCAGTATAGCACGACGTCGAGAATGTAGAGGCTAGGCCAAAGTGAGTAATCCAAGCTCCCCGAAGGCTAATTTTACACGACTCTCTCTGATTTAATTTGTAAATGATTCTGCACAGCTTTCTTTTGCATTCTAAAAAACACTCTATTAAATTTGTATCTAGAACAGCCACCCCACAATCTTAGACCATAAGCTAAATGTGGATGTATTAGGCCCAAAGTAAGCTGTCTTCAGAATATCCAATGAACAGAATTTTTGCCAAATTGCGTAAGACATAAATGCCAGAAGCAAACCTTTGAACAGACACTCTCAATGTGAACGTCCCATGTCAGCCCTCGATCAAGGTGCATCCCAAGAAACTTGGTGGATTCTTCTTCTTCTATTATGGTTTTCATCCACCATCACAATTGGTCGGATTTCGTTTTCATGTTGCCGAAAACAGAAATTAATCACGCTTGTTTGTTTTAGAACAATTTGTTTTCAAATTGATATTGAAAAAAATGATCAATGCATGAGTTGAGTTCTTCAAAGGCTTTGATTTCAAGATCTGGTTTGGTTTTTGATCTAATGCAGAGATTCGTATCGTCAGCATACTGAATCATCTTTCCATTATGGATTGATGAACTCAATCTGTTGACGTAGACGAGAAAAGGACAGGCCCTCTAATCGATCCTTGTGGGACTCCATAGGGCATTTTAACTTTTCCTGAGAGGGTATTCGCGATCTGCACACACTGCTCTCTATCATTTAGGTATGACGAGAGCCATTTGTGAGGCAAACCACGAACACCGCTTGACCATAACTGGTGCAACAGTATTTCATGATGCACACAGTCAAAGGCCTTTGAGAGGTCGAGAAATATGCTAAGCACATTTTCCCGCCTCTCCAAACCATCGACAACAGAATCAATGAGACTCGTGACAGCATCAATAGTCGATTTGTTTTTTCTAAATCCAAATTGTTTCATTACAAATAACTTCAAAGCGATTGAAGAAATCTTCTAATCGTCGAAGGAAGGCTTTTTCGAAAATTTTGCTGAGGACCGGAAGAATGGAAATTTGGACGATAGTTACTTGCGACATAAGGATCGTCCTTTTTAAAATTGGAATGACTTTTGCTGTCTTCAAAGTGGACGGGGACGGGAAAACGCCTTGGGCGAACGAACGACAGGTTAATCAATTTTGTGAGTGGTACTGAAATGTGCTTAAAGCAGCGCTTAAGTAACCACACAGACATCACCATTGATGTCACCCGACTTTTTCGGCTTCAGCTCCCGCACCACACGGACCAACTCCCGCCTCGCTCACTGGAGACAGGACCATGGACGAGACCGGTCCCATAAATGAGTCCTCTCGGGTGCTGTTCCCACTAAAACATGGGTCCGGCCCAGCAACCGTGGAGAAAAAGTTATTAAATTCACTTGCCACTTCAAAGAGCGGGTTTTTTGTTTATATATATATTATTTATATGTGTGTGTTACTTTTTTGTATCTAATCTTTGTTAATGATATATATTGTAATATACAACTTTTTGTGTACTCTATGCCGATGATACCACTCTACTCTGTTCTGATAGTGATTTTGAAATTGTAAAACATAACCTGTCTAATGCCCTTTACTTATGCAAAAAGGTGGTTTGATTCTAATAATCTAGTTACCAATAATAGCAAAACTTAACTGATCTATTTTTCTCTCAGGGATGTTCCTGTTACTAGTAATTTAAGTAGCGAAGTAAAATTAGTAGGCTTTACACTGGACAACAGCTTGAGCTGGGAACCCACATTTTAAATTTATGTAAAAAAACTATCCCGCATTGTCTTTCTTCTTAGGAAACTTAAATTATCTATAGGCCAACAAACGTTGTTAATTGTATACTATGGTCTTTTCCATTCACAAATGAACTATGGAATTCGCCTCTGGGGCAACGCCTGTCATGCCTCTAAGGTCTTCATATGGCAAAAAAGGCCATGAGAGTTCTGGACTGCCTAACCTTGAGACAATGATGTAAGGCTAGTTTTTAAGAAATTAAAAATTATCACAGTTCCATTCTTATATATTTTAAGTACCTTTGCTTCATGTTAAACAGAATATAGACTCCTTTGCTGCTCAAAAACTTGAATTATGACCATTTAACTAGAAATAGAAACAACCTTATAACTCCATATGTAAGACTCTCAAAAACTTTAAATAGTCATGTTTATCAATATCTCATATTATATAACATACTACCATTGCCTATTAGAAATCTGCGTTTTTTTAAAAAGTTTAAATGTTTTGTATCAGCCTGGATTAAAGACCAAGCCTTTTATACTGTGACAGAGTACAAGGACTATAATTTTTCCGAAATTAGCTAGGCAACTGATTACTATTTTTATACTATAGCCTATAAGTTCTATAAATTGTAAGATCTTATTATAAGTAACCTAATGATCTCAAAAATTCTGTTTGTCTTCTTGTATTTGACGTATCCAATTGCATTGTAAAATGTCTTAAAGGAAATAAATAATATTGTCTATTATTGAAATTAAATTAGGCTATTGCTTCTTATACAATTTTAATAAATGTAAACAAAAGTCATTTGACAGGTATTTGGTCTTGCGATCATATGTTAGTTTGGTTATTTAAACGCATATGTGACAGATACGGCCAAATACAAAATAATTGAATTGGAAAAAAGTGGGGGCTCTGTGGTGTAATGGTAGCACATTCACCCGGGAAGTGAGGGATCCGGGTTCGATTCCAGGCGGAGCAAGTACTTTTTGTGTTTCAATGTTTATTGAAATTAAATTAGGCTATTGCCTCTTATACAAGTTTAATACATGTATATATATATTAGATTATTAGAAGAAAAATTCCTAAAATTCTCAGAACCATCTTCCTTTAGTTTGGTTTCGTTTTATTGATGATGTATTTTTTCTGTGGGATCATGGTGAAGAACTTCTTCAAGAATTTCTACATGCATTGAACACGTTTTCAACCCTCAAATTTACTTGAAAATTTTCTCATGAAATTCTTACTTTCTTGGACGTAGATGTCTTTATAGAGTCTTGTTTGTTAAAAACTAAAATACATGTAAAAGACACAAATACTATGCAGTATTTGAATTACAATAGTTTGTCACCCTACTTACGTGAAAAAAAGTATTCCGAAGAGTCTTTCTATTCGTGCGAAAAATCTTTGCAGTAATGATGAGGATTTTATTAATTATATCAGTAAATTAACTTGTGGGTTTACAATATTAGAGTAAAGTTTATCAAGAACAATTTGAATCAACCATCAAACAAAAATAATAATCCTTTTTTCTCCCAAAAACGATCCGAAATTCATAACCAAATTTTATCCTGGCCTTCACAAAATCAACTCAATCATGAAGACAGCCTTTAACCTACTTCAAAATTCTCAAGAAACTAAAGACTTATTTTCAAAATCTCCAAGAGTTGTATCCAAAAAGCCCGCCAACATTAAACAGATATTGGTCTGTACTGATCATCTAAAAAAGGTAAATAAGGAATCACAGTCCTTTGGTTGTAAACCTTGCCAAAAACCTCGTTGTGGAACCTGTAAGTAAGATCATGTCTACAAGTAAACATTTCAAAAGTAATGTAACCAATCATGTATATCCTATCAAAGGAACTATCAACTGTGACACTAAAAACCTTATTTACCAATTTGACTGTAAATTTTGTGAAAAACAGTACGTCGGCCAAACATCGAATCCTTTACGCATACAAGTAACTGGCCATCGATTTGACATTGTCCATAGCGATATAGAAAAACCTTTAGCCAGTCACGCTATCAATGTTCATAAACAAAATCAGATATAAAATTGCTACACCATCAAAGGCATAAATAAGATCCCTGAAAATTCAAACGAAAGCCTTAATAGATTCAAATTGAAAAAAAGTGAAACTGCACACCAATTGGTTCTTCAAACAAGACATCCAAGGGGTCTTAATTTAAGATAAATTTATATTTCGTCTACTTATTCACACACGTCATGTCATGGCCCATCAGCTGCTGATCTACTGTATTTATTTATAATGTTTGTTTTTCTTGTTTGAGTTCTTACCAATTTTTTGTCACAATTTATGTAAATATTTATACACGTGTATTTATCTGAAGAAGTGCACCTAGATACAACGAAAATTTATAAATGTTTCAAACCAATACACCGTGGGTTTTATTTGTTAAGAAGAGAATAACCCGTTTCTGTAAATATATATATATATATATATATATATATATATATATATATATATATATATATATATATATATATAAGAAAGTCGTGGTTAGTTACACTATTTATAACTCAAGAACGGCTGAACCGATTTGGGCTGAAACTTGGTAGGGAGGTAGCTAAGAAACTGGGAGAGAGGACATAGGATACTTTTTATCCCGTTCCCGATTCAGGATTTCGCCCCCACTGGTCCTCTAAAAAGTTACAAAAAATACCCGTAAGAAATGCATTGCAGCAAACATATGTTATTAAGTGAAAGAGCCTGTTCAAATTTAATCAGCTGTTCTTTGTAAACATATATAATGCTTAAAAAAGAAATATAATGTTTATATCATTTTAATTACTATTTTTAAATTTCTTTACACCTATAGTTTGAAAAGCCATAGAGTAAAAAAACTGTATCTTGAAAAAAGCAATTGCCTGAATTCCCAAAATGTAAACAAACCACTGTAAATTTGATTGACACTTTGACAGCTGCCTGTGTCCATTTTTCTGGGTTACTCAGTCAAAACAAATTAAATCATGGGCTACTGACATATAGATTGTCCCTTTCGGTTTTTTACTTAATAATCAGTCAATCATGAAGTGATTTTTTTACCTTTTCAATAATCTGTTGGTTTTTTTAAAAAAGACAAACAACTTTATTACTTCGATTGCTTTCGGTTCGGATAACTTTGTTTCGCACGAAATTAAACTATTTGCGAGTGTTTGTGAACATTGAGAGGGATTATTATAAAGATGCCGCGACCCAGAAGATCAAATCTGTCTCAACAAAGCCGTAATGCAAGAAGGCTTCGTAACGTTGTGAACAATTCTACTGAAGAACGTGAAATCGGACCACAAGAGCGTCGTGTTGGTATGGCCCGACTTTCGTGCTTCTCAATCTCAAGAGCAAAGAGAGGAAGCCCGTGAAACAGCTCGCTTGGCTATGCGAAATCGGCAAGCTAATCGTACTAATCAACAAACTAGATCAAGTTCGAAACGCAAGAAGGAATACATCAGCTGTTGATTGATTTGAATAGAGCATCATTTTAGTTATGATTACAGTTCGCATGTATCTGTACTTATTGGTCCAATGGATGTTGTTTTGTGGGCATTGTAGTGCATTGAAGTTTGTCGGAGAGTTCGCTTGGATTGTGTTGTCTTAATGGCAAAGTAAAATTGCCAATACTGACTCCCCACTCTTGATCCATCACTAATTACAAAAATAACAATTGGTTGAGTGAGCGAGCAATCTTGGCAGCTAAGAACAAGTATGTGGATGACTTGAACTTTTTAATTCAGAGTCATAATTGATGGTACTCTGCAAACATTCAAATCTATTGATTGCGTAACAAATGAAGATGAGGCCACTAAACTATCCAACTGAATTTTTAAACTCTTTGGATGTGCCCGGCTTACCACCCCATAATTTACTTTTGAAGGTTGGTGCAGTAGTCATAATGCTTCGCAATCTAAATCAACCAAAATTATGCAATGGAACGCGTTTGGTTGTAAAAAAAATTGATGATAAATGTGATTCACGCGACGATTCTTAAAGGAAAATTTAAAGGTGAGGAAGTTCTTATTCCAAGGATTCCGATGATTCCTACCGATATGCCTTTTTGAATTTAAACGAACTCAGTTTCCGATTCGTCTTGCATTTGCCATGACGATCAATAAATCATAAGGCCAATCTTTGAGCGTTTTGTGGACTAAATTTAGAAAATCCATGATTTTCTCATGGACAACTATATGTGGCATGTTCACGTGTCGGTAAACCATCTGCTTTATTCATTCTTGCAACTAATAACAAGACAAAAATGTTGTATATCACAAGGTACTCGACTGAAGAAAGAAAATCAATATTAATAAAAGTAATGTATCTGTGGCTTTGCTGCTTATTGCGATTTAAATTATTTTAGATAACTTACGAATTGTGTTTTTTTATTTTGTTTTTCTATTTAAATTTCAGATTAATTGTGAAGGAAAAAAATCACACAGGACCTAATTTGATTTATTTTTTACTTTGTCTTTTATTCTGCACATTCCAAGCACCAATGTGGATGCTGTGGACCCTTTAAGGCGGTACGAAGTTCGCCGGGTCAGCTAGTGTATATATATATATATATGTATATATATATATATATATATATATATATATATATATATATATATATATATATCGAAAAATTGAAAGAATAGAGATCTTTATAGTTATGTATGCTACTATATTTAAAATACGTATTGTTTTTGAGTTTATGTTTTTGAATCAAAGGGTGTGCCAACCCCTTGCTGCTTTGACTGGAGAGGCTGGTTCATAGCTGGCCCTCCCCTTCTTGCGAGGGGGGACACATGACTTTGAGTGCCCTAAATTCTTCCTCATGTATCTCGATAGAAGGCGGCTCCTACTCCCAACCTTACCCATCCTGAATATCCTGTCACTCCGTCACTCCGGAAGCAGCGCAAAGGTCCTTAATTATTTATTTACTTCTTCCAAAGGAATTACACCAGTAGCAAAACTAAATAAGTTAAAAAAGAGTATAAACGATTATAATAATACTTATATAACTAAATAATAGTACTTATATAATTAAAATAAAAAACAGTTGTAACATAAATAAATAGTCAAAAAAACAATGAATAATAAGTAAGAAATATAAGTTAGTTAACAAACAATCAGAAAAAAGGTAAAAAAGACAAAAGACTAATTGATAATTAAAATATTAAAATGAGTAATAAATTTGAGATGAAATAAGAAACAAATTACAACATAGTTATAAAAAAATATGACAATATATCTGTATGCAAAAAAAAAAACAATATTTAACCAGCAAGGACCAAGTGCAATTTATAAGCTTCCTGTGTAAGAGAACCAAAAGAACACTGTGCCGTTCAGGAGCCAAAGTATTAACATTGTATACTATTGCTAGTATAGAATCGATATAAATTTGTATAACACGTGCTCCTCAAATTTTACACAGGTGACTTTTTGTGTGGAACTCTGTATTTAAAGTAAATAATTATGTGAAAAAGTTCACTTAAAATTAAAATTTTTATGGCAACAAAACTAAAACATTTAATTAAAAACACGATACGTTGGTCGTTCATACTGAAATAAATAGGTAGAAACAAAATGTCCAGATAAATTAATCCCCCGCGATAGGCACGTGTATCGTGAGATTGGGTATAGTGGCCTGCATAGTGCACGTGTATCACGGATACTTGTGCGGTCAATCCATTCACTCACACCTCACACGAGATCTGTCAGTAGGTCAAGACGTATAGCTCGCCATTGCACAAGGGTATTCAAACTAGAATTTTTGATCTTTTCCTTTTATTTTTCCTCTTTCACTCTGATTAGAGGATTTATTATTTAATAACATAATTGGTTTCACTGTGGCAATATTAGTGATTGATTAATTTTAAAATATACCACTCTGATGTGTACACAAAGAGTTATTTTAGAAATACCTAAATATTCTAAAACCCATAGACATGTTTGTACTTATTCAAATTTTAGTCTTAGAAGCACAAAAGGAAAAGATGTTGACAATCGCCTTTAAATCAGACACTCATGTTCAGACGTGATTCCGTACACAAATAGGTCCGATATGTTATTGGCTGAGAGTCATCGAAGCCTATCATTCGAACGATTGCAAAACATTTTTTTTTGTCTCTCTCTCTCTCTCTCTCTCTCTCTCTCTCTCTCTCTCTCTTTGTCTGTCCAACAAGCCATATATAAAGAAACAGAACCGACCTATGAAACAAAGCAGTAAAGCTTCATTCTATATATTGGCAAACGATCGAATTTCATGAATGGTACATATCACCGTCAATTTGATTTAACATTTGTGAACATTTATTACATTGGGTGGGTTCTGTATGGATAATCATAATTGCAAAGATACAATCATAGTATAAACAATTTTTTTAAAACAAACATGAGTACAAATCCTTATGACATTATAAAGTTTAAAACTCCCGATAGTAAAACATTTTGTAATTATAGATTTGAAATATTTCTGGCGGGGGCCCTCAGCGAAGTCCTGTTTTCGGCCACATGTGGTGTAGCAATGTTCCTACACTTGTTTAAAAGGTGGACTTGCCTAGGAATGTCTTGTTATACTGCAGAACATTGCATGGATGAAGCAATGGATATCAAATTAAAAGTTGGGAAATAACGGTGGATTTACTATAACCACGCTCAAGAGCTTCTCTTCTTCTAACAATGAAAGGAGTCGGTTATTTCGTGTCTCAGGATCAAATTTTTAAAACAGG
>NW_025785407.1:0-20624 GCF_021130785.1 Homalodisca vitripennis
ACACCAGAGTTGCAAAGCAGGACAACAGTTAATGACTTCTAGTAGATTTTTTGTTTTGTTGAACATACCAACACACTTACGAAGGCGTACACCTGGAAGTCGAATCAAACATTATGTTTCCATGTCTCCAGCAGGACCAGGGTTTGCCTTGGGGGTGAGTGAATCATTTGGCCTCTTTTTACTGTACTATCTTATCAGGGACTCTACAATCATGACTGTAAAGTCGGTGCGATCCATGGGGTTTAATCTGTATATTTTGTTTATACAAAATATTAAGAATTGAAGTAGCGCGATGTCTAAAAAGTTTTCAAAAATCTTAACCCAGTATTTTTTACTTGGCCTAGTACACAGTCAGGTGGGTATATGGATTTATTCCTCGTATTATCTACCCCTCCCATATGCAAGTTGTACTCGTTGACTGAACTACAGGCTTTATAGCCTCAATTCCACTTTTTTTACTTCGAAAAAGTCTGATCATCAGCATATGATAGAGCAAGAGTGATATAAGGTAGACCGGCTTTCGTGTTTTTTTTTTCTTTATAAACCTACCAATTAAAATTTTATTTTTTTCCTGAAATAAACAGACTCTTTTGCCTGTAATTTCATTTCAATGAGAGTTTTACAAATGCCTTTTTGAATTTTTAATTTATTGTGGCCTGAGAGATATGTTTGGTTTTGTCTAGTACATGTTTTGGGACTTAATGGTAACTTTGTCATAATAAATTGTCTGTGTACAGATGAATAAATTTTTCTTCAATTAATACTCGCATTTATTCATAATGTAGTTAATACAACTTTTTGTCGTGAAGGCATCATCCACTTCCCATCAGCTAAGAATCCTTTGCCACTATTACAGCTCCTGAATGCAAAACATAAACTGGTTTTCTTGCTGTCGCAAAGTTCAAATTTTTTCACAACCAAAATCCTTTTAATCCCCCTTTTGGCATGGGCGCTTATTTGGATCGCCTAGGTATTGTATGAATGTGGAACACCTGTTCTTCTATCCACCACCATGGATTCATCCAATGAAATATTTTTGTCTGGAGTGAAATATTTCTTCAAAAACTGTCGTTGAGGGGAGATTATAAAAACTCTCTAATTTTATACCCATGGGTCATGGCCGGGGTGATGAATTTTTTGGTAATTAGCTCACGTAAGGAACTGATGCTGAAAATTTGCTCTTATTATTTGGATATCTATGAAGGGACATGTTTTTCTGAAATAAATCCCAGGTAAACGTTGTTTGAGATCTGGATGGTGGACCAATAGTGTTTGTACGAGTTTCTAACAGTGAAGCCCCATAATTTATTATCAAACGCCAAAGTAACGTTTCATTTCATTTTTTGTTACGTCAGGTTCCACTTTGAAAAGTCTGCTATGTGTTTTCATATTTGCCAGAATTTCTCTTTTCTTTGCTTTGTCTTGATTACAACTAGGCATAGGCATTGGTTCTCCTTTGTTAGCTAAGGACCTAAATGAAATCTGGAAAAAAAATAAATAAAAATAGTTGAATTGGGATTAAACTGTTTCGGGGAGGTAAGGTTGTTTTCCACCTGTGTTTTCTTCCTCACAACCCCCCTTCCCCCGAAAAACTTCCAGCAACGTCAAACAGGATCTTCCAGGTGGGTAAGCCTAACCCAAAGTTACTGTTCAACTTCAACAGGAGATTGTCTTGATGGGCTCTGGGGTGGAGAAATTGAGCCAGAGGGAGAAACAGAGTGTTCATTTTCGTCATTATTTAATGTTAGATGGTCCTGGCTGTGGGTCTGTTACTGAATGTGACAGGAATAGGCCTACGACGTACTTCTACTTTACAGAAAACTGTATCATTATCAGATGTGTCACTATCACTCTGAGGTTGATATTCCTCACCAGCTTCCGATAAAAAAAAATAAATCAACAAGTACATTGTCACAATTCTTTAGGGGCAATCTTCAACGATCGGGTGTGGTCCAATATCTAAGAAGTGTTACTGTCATCTTTCAATGTCTGCTGATAGTTCATCCATGTTCGTCCAACACATTCCTTATTGCACTAGACCTACTTAATTCACTCATTTTTACAATAAAACACAATATTAAAAACAGTAAATAGTCAACTACAACACCAAAGGTATGATGCCAAACAACGACGGGAACAGCAATAAAAGACAGAACGAGCCCGAACCGTATGACTTGGAAAATTTAAATACATTTACGCTTAGAAAATAAACAGCTTGTCGGTATATAGCGCACGGTTCTTTGAGCAAAGACGGTGCTCCATAGAGTTATAAACGAGTTCCGCATCATTTTCTTCTAGTTTAATACTATATACAAAATAGTTCGTTGATATTCCGTTCAATATATAGCCACTAAGCGTGGTTTAAAGGAGATCGCGTTTCTGACATCGCGCTCCGCCGAGGTGCAGCACTGGAAAACAGGAGTACGACTAACATCGCGCTACGCCGGATTGTCAGCCACCTGGACGGGTTTAATACTTCAAACAAATTGTTTTTCTATCCAATATCCCCCCACCAAATTGATCCTACAGGTACAACATTTACAAGGCAAAGTACCTCATCCAAAGTGGAGACTAACTACTAAAGAAAATTTTACAAGCTGATATTCGTTTTGGGGGACTACTTGGCTTAAAACCCTATACAGCATAAAAGTCTTGTAAAGTTTTGCATGAATTAACAATTTTTATTTACAATCAGGCTAATGCTTACTGCCACAAAGTGAAATAAATATTTGACCAAATAACTTCGAGTTTCTGAGACATTGTATTTTTATTTTACGAAGGTCGGCACATATGTTTTGCTTATTCGGAACAGGATCAGATGAAAAAAAAACAAGGCACGTTGATCACAGACCATTAGTGTCACCAAAACATGAGTGCCAGAATCCATGTGGATCATAACAAAAACTTTATAAGCGCCAATAAAGTAGACAATAGTTACATAAACAACAAAAGATTTCTAATGGTTCCAGACATAAGTATGAGTCACTAATAACTTTACTGAAAACAAATAGTAGTTGTCTAAAACACTGATATGTGGCGGAAAACAGGTTGTGTGTTAGCATGAGGAAAACTGTATATATTTTAACATATTAATTATGTCAATGAAGTTGGCAAAAACCATAGAGTTTCGTTTGACAACCATCAATAACAATGGGTACTAAAAGGATAATTTTGGATATTACAAAAATATATGACTCTGTGATTTATGTTTTGTGCTCTTAAAACAAAGACTTGCAGTTATAATAACATGTGTCCTTGAATTAACTATAAGCACTCTTTTCATTATTTACATCTCATACATTTAGAATTTAGAACATTTAATTCTCTTATAATCTTCAATATTAGATTTTTTAACTTTATCATTTACATCTATATAATATTAGAAATCTGTTTCAGTAGAGTGAACAGACAGCACTTCCTGCAATCGCACATGATCTGGTATTTTTCGTGTTTTTGTTCCAATATTAGAAGCAACAGAATAGAAATATGTGGTTTTACAACTTACAGCTGCTGTTTCAGTTCCTGAGAATCTTGAGGTGTCCCCAGGAGGTTCACCATCTTCCTCATGGAGGACACTGTAAAAATTTCAAGTAAAATGATTTTTTTTTTATAAGATTCCATTTATATTTTAGTAAGTCTTATATGCTGATGAAGTAGTTTCTTCAAGCTGTAACTGCAGTTGTGATATTGTTTTCACACAAATAATAATAACTATCCAAGAAATAATGATCACACTTACTAACAATTAAACATCAATACAATAACATCGATACTATGTAATATAATCATAAAACATATATATATAGAATATAATTATATATATCAAACCTCTTAATATGAAACACCATTACTTCATAACAGCCGCACATTAATATATTGGTGTGTCTGATGAAGGTATCTTGGATATCGAAAGGCCTCACAATAATATGTATTAAATATTGGTTTTGTATTTTAATGTAATTTTAATATATTGGTGATGGGGCTCACATTTTGTATGGGTCATGCAACAATACTTTTGGAACAGTATTACTGGTAATTATTACACATAAGTATAAAAGCTAAAACTTCCCCAAAATATGCGTTCTGATGAACTACAGTACTACAAAACATTTATTCATTTTTAAAATTTCTTTAAATTTTTAGTGCTCATACAAAAACAACTACAAAAATACAGTTAAAGCAATAAAAACTCATTAAAATATTGTTACTGTACTTATACTAGTCCAATTACAAAAGTAGTTTTTAAATTAATACTTTAAATATTGTTCATAAAAGGCTTAAAAAGAAATCAATTAAGGCTTATTTTGACTGAGTTACAATTTTATTTGAATTCATGTGTAACAGTAACACACTGCCATTCACTTTCTCATAAATCAGCTGCCTTTGAGCACTAGTAATCTATCTATCTTCTAATCCACCTTGGCTTATTAAAAAAATTTCAAAATGGGCTTGACCTTTTCAGGGCTAAACAAACTCTAGTATACAAAATATCCTTGTACTAAAAGGTCTGTTTTAACTGATTCTAGCTCAAACATCCCTCCCTTCTCAATTAGCACACACAGAGCTTTTCATGATCCTTTCTTTTGTGGCTCAACTAACTTACTCCAAGGAGCAAGAGCAAAAAAGTCAATACATTCATCCACATTTTTATACTCTTGAAGTCATGTTAGTTTATGCGTGTTCACTATATAGCTTCCATACACTTACACAATGGTACTCATTGTACAGCGGTACTTATATTCTCAAAAGCATGTCATGTGTAGAATCCAGATCTGAAAAACCCAACATCCATACTGGTTTATCCAGTTGGAGTTGATTGAGCACTATTAAAGCAGTTATGACATTCTTTTTTATTCCTGCAAAGTCAACAAAAATTGTATTTAAAATTAGCCTCATTCAAAATAATTGTGAGGCAAAACCATCCATAATTAACTTTCATCCTTGTAGCACAAAGGACAAATTAATAAAAATAATTCAGTTATAATTTTATTGTAATCATTGCTCTATATAAAAATATAAGCGGTCAGCAGCAAATTCAAGATCCCAAATTAAGTTTGGTGGATCTTCTAAAAATTGTAAGTGTTAAAATAGTTGGAAACCAAAGTAGATAACACCTTAGGCTTTTTAAATGGATTTTCTGATTTTTCCAAATCAACTTAATCACATTGTATTTTTTATCTCAGAATGTTTTTTGGATATTATATTTTTGTATGAAACAACAATACAAATAACCTGATATATTTTGAACTAGTTTAATGTTTATATTTATTTAGGAAAAAGTACAGCAGCAAATATTACCATTTGAAGAAATCTTTTGAATATTTGTTCCCATTGTTTGAGTAATCCTTTTTGAAGTCTTTGGAGCGATCAGACCCAACTCCATTGTACTGATTGGAGTAACCTCCATAGTTTCCATCCATCATGGCTGACTCAGCACCAAGCACCACAAACTAAAACAGATTTTACTACAGTATAATTGTAAATTGAAATGTTAAATTTACACTGTCTAAAAACTTTGATAAAAACTAACAAGGATGTAACGTTATCATATTTTTAACTTAGCCGATACTGGTATATACATTTTTAATTATGAGTTTTCCTATCTATTTTAGGTCTACAATAATTAATAAACTAAGAGCAAAGAAAATTAATGTCATGCAAGTTCATATTTTGTAATTCTGACCGTTTGCAGAACTGCACAGATCAAATTCTGTAACAGTTACATGTAACTTGGAATGGAAATCAAACAAAAAGAATTATTTATCTCGCTATAACTATCATGTTGACTGATATACTTATTAATTGGACAAATTTGTTAATTTTTAATGCATCAATAATTCCTGGAAAAACTAATAATTTGAGTAGAAAATATACTTTATTGAGATTTCTGCAATTGAGCAATTTTTAACACAAACCTCTAATGGTGATCTATGAATTGAGGGAAAAAAGCACTTCAAATATTCTGTTGAAGTCTTTCAATATATCCTACTAATATTTTAAATGTAAAAGTTGGGATGTACAGGTGTTTTTCCTTCAATCAGTCACAACCTACTGATGTGATTGCATTGAAATTTTGTATGGACTTAGTTTTATATACTGAAATAACAAAGTTTACATTTTGAAATTACAATAGGATTCTGCCAGACTAGCAGGCAATCACACAGGGAAGATATTGTCCCTCTCTGACAGATTTTGTAAAAGTTAATTACAATGGCTGTGCATCAGTTTTGGTCATAGCCTGTAGTATTTAATGTGTCATGGAGTTTGTTGATTGTAGTTTGGGGGAATATAGATGCTGTTAAATCAGTAATTTATGATCTTTGGGCTTTGCAGTTGGTTTCAGAAGAGCCTGTGGACACGTAATTGTCCATGGTGTGCTGCTTTTTGCTGGCTGTCCAATCTATGGGGTTTGATTGCAGTGTTTTAACCTGCTGAGTCTGAAGCTGTGTACAGGCATCGTGCCTTGGTCTTAACTTATTCCTAGATGGTTGTTAGTCAAGTGGAACAAGTGCTTCGTTCTTAAGAAACCATAGAGAGCCCATAAGACGGTCTCCAAACAAAGTGTCTTGATTTGAAGGACTCCAACATTCTCCTGGTTGATGATGGAATACACGGTATCAGGCAGGAAAAGCATATGCCAAGATGGATGATCTTGTACATCATAGGTTTGATGTCTTCAGTCAGAGATGATGATGGATGTAGCAACAATGACAATCTGTTGCAGGCAGCCCTGTCCAAGGTTCAGTCTTGTAGTGGCAGTAAGTGTTTGGTTAGTGTTCTGTTACGGGTGACTCTGAGGTATTTAATGTTGTTCTTCTATCAGAGACATTCACCTTGTGGCTGGAGGGATTCTCGGAGCATAAGAGTCTATTGTTTATGCATGAAGCATGTAGCCTCACATTTGGATGAATTTAATTGTACCCACCAATTTTAATACCAGGGCTCTAGCATGGCCCAGTTGTCGTTCCATATAGATGAAGGATTGATGAAGTTACAATGAGTCACCGTAACACAGAGCATCATCAGCATATAGAGACGTTGCAACGTCAGTCTTGGAGGTAAGAGACTAGGATTCGGAACATCTGTTGGCGATGAGGGCTGCAGGCCGACTTGAAAACAATAGTCCTGATGTCAGACTATATCAAAGACCTTTCTGGAAGTCTATAATAACAGCTGTGGTTAGCTATCTTGAAGTTGAGGTTGTCAGCAAGGTCTTAATTCAACTAATTTCGTAGCCATTGTATATACACAGAATAAAAAAAAGTAAAGTAATTGGAAGGTTTTATTTTACAGATACTTATAAATGCATATGTTAGAAAGTAATAAACACACACAGTGTTTTATTATTAGTGTACATGCAATGATCAAAAATATGAACTGTTATTAAAGATAGCACCAATCAATAATACAAACCATTTTAATGCACTATGAATATCAGATTTTTCTTTGTTCTCGTAGGACAAGAAGCATAGAAATTGCACCTAGTCCTATATGAAACTTTGTGCTGCTTCTGGAGTGACAGGATATTCAAGATGGGTAAGGTTGGGAGTTGGAGCCGCCTCCTATCGAGATCCATGAGGAAGAATTAGGGCACTAATTTAAAGTCCTGTCCCTCGGAAGAAGGAGGTGTATATCAGTTATATCTTGCTATAAAAGCCATACAATTTAAATACAGTACCAGAACATACAACTTTGTCTACGGCCGATGGAAACCTTTTAGTGCAGCAAGCCTGTGTGATATTTATTATGTTAATCCTGAGACAATTATTGTTGTGTATATTAAAAGTTTAAAATACTTTTATATAAGAAAAACTAGCTACAGAATATAATTAAGTTCACTTTTCAGAAATTTGACACAGGCCTAAAATAAGATTTTACTCAGGGTGAAATATTCACTCTTTGAAGAATGTACTACAGCATCTTAATAAAATATTATGAAATGAAAAAGATTCTTCAGCAAGTGAGGAATGGCTTCATAAACTGGAGAGAGAAAGTGTTATGTTGTTAGACAAAAGTGGTAAAAAATTATGCGGCTAATCAATATAGAACATTTTAACGTAAAAACCCACAAATATTGAGAAGAAAGAAATAACAAGTGTAAATCTGAAACAAATTGAAATGTTATGTTGGTTAAGTTTAAATAACTGTTATTTATGTGTGTAGTAATTTGGTTGTACACCAATGAATGTACATTAATTTCATAATAATTTCTTGAAAAAATTGAGATTTTTGATTTTTCCACATTTCACCAATGAGGTGTGTAAAATGTTGCATATTGTAGGAGAAAAACATTTCTACTGGATATAAATTCATGATTGTAAACAAAAAATATTCTTGGTATATTTTGAGAAATACACATTTTAAGTTAGATAGGAGGGTCTTTTGGAAAGTAACTGCGTCCCATATAAGTTAGTGTCGATAGCCTATGCATACTTTGCAAGGGAATATATACAATTGTGTTGGTAATGGAAAAGGATGTAAAATAATAATGTTTTACTGATTTAGTTTTATAAAAACAAGTATATTATTAAATTTATGACATTTTTAGGAAATGTTTTACAATTTTTTATTTAAATGTTGTAAATCGGAAAACAAATTGTAATGTTTAAATGGTTATATGGAGTAGTGTAAATAGCTGTTATTTATGTTTGTTGTAACTGATTGTATACCATGAATGTAAAGAAATTAATTATTTTTTATAATATTTGAAAAATTGAGATTTTGTTATATTTTTATGTGTTGCATTGTAGAGGTAAGTAAAATGTTTCATATTGTAGGAGAAAAACATTGCACCGACTGGCCTCGGCCCTACCGGTCTCGGTAGCTAGTTAGTATTAGTCACGTACGCCCTATTGCATCAATGAACCTCGGCCTGACGGCCTCGGAAGCTTGAGTAGTTATACAATTGTAACAAAAGTAGCCTGAACTTACAAAATGTTAAGGGTTAGAAAACTTGCATCTAAACATAAGCAAAGTGCTCCCTGCTATAAGAAAAAACAAAGACAGAATTCCATTTTAGCATGCTGTATTATAAAAGTGGGACATGAAGTGGGATGAATCCAAAATAATAAACAGTAAAGAGAATTACCACTGAATAATGTCCTTCATAAAAATGATTAGTCTGACTTTTTCAAATCTTAATTCAGAAATAGGTCTTGGTCCTATAACTTTTAAGAATTATGAATTTATAAGATCAGGCTCATTTTGAACTCTTGTATGGACTTGTATTGAAAATAATGTGTGTGAAAGTAGAACCAAAATTGAAAGATTACACATCACTATTATTATATTAGGTATATGAAACTGAGAGGACAAAGTAATATTCACACCTCATAACCTGGATCTTTTACTTAAAAATGTACAAGCCAGACTGTATTATTCTCCAATATATTATAAAAAACAATTTTTTGAAGCTATAATTATAAAATAAACTTACAATATTGTAAAGTGAAAATACCTGAAACTGTTACAGAAGTCTCCGTTAAGTAGCTAATATCATTAGTTCATAAATAAATTTATTAATTTGCTGTCACTGTCATCACTATCATGACGTCACAGCTCAGACTAGCTCCTTCTACAACAGCTGGTTTCAAGGTACGATATATCGTAGATTAACTAAAGCGGAGTTGAGGTGAGGGAATGGCAAGGTTCATAGACATGCCAAGCCAACAACGTAAAGATATGCAGCAACGGATTTGGATAAATATATACATTTTCAGCCTTTAAAATTTCAAAACCAGCGTTATCTAAAATCTGTCGCTATTATTTGAAACAAATAATAAAGTTAGCGTTGACTATGCAATGTAATAAAATGTATACACTTAAAAAAAAATCATTACAATTTACTTTCAGAAATGCAATCTCTTTTCCAAAATATCGATGTCTCTAAACAGCAACCACTCTGATCAAACACTTCTCCCCCAGTCAACTTTCTTCAGAATCACATGTACGGTACTTTAACAGAATATTTTTACAGCCCATAACTTTCTGTCTCTGATTATTAACCGTTTACGAGCCCTTATTTACTTTCTCAGGAAAAATTCTTCCCGTATTTCTGCAAATGATAGATTTATATTGACTTTGATATAGTATTTCTGCTACGTATTGAAAATATAATTATTTCCTTTTTATGCACAACACGCTGTTGTAGCCGAGTCAAGTTGTTTATTTAGTATCTTATTGTTATTTTGATAGTGCAACGGACAATAACTAAACTTACTAAACCTATAAGCAATATTGTATCTTTTGTTTGTTTTAACAAAGTTGAAAATGAATCAAAAAGTAGTACATGGCAAATTGTTCATTACTAAAATGTTTATTGTGAAATTGTAAAAAAAATTAAATATTAAGATAATAATACTTTCAATATATATCATAATTTCCAATACCGTATTGGATAATTAATTAATGTTCAATATTTCCCGAAATTAATTTTACGGGTTGTATTACATATTATACAACAATTTATATTTATATTACTAAAGTTACGATGTAGATTAACATCCTAAATAAAGAGCAAAAATTAATGAAAATATTTAGATCTTGCTTAAGATAATCACTTATAGGGTTCTTTCATATCCTTTAAATGTAATCATATTGACTTGATAAGGACACTGACTCAAAACCAATTTTAAAATGTTTGTTGGCCTTTATGAAAGTCGACTCATTAATCTCACTGTTATACAGCAACAGCCCTACTCCTAGAGTACTGTGAAGGTCTTATTGCCTATGTTTATTTGAGATAATAACATTTCAATGTAATTTAATATAAAAACTATCATTTTAATACAAATCTAATTGGGGAATGATGTTTACATTAGTAGTGCTTCCGGGTGGGTGTTAAACGAATAATAAATAAACTTGATAACTGTATAGATGACATTGTGAACGTTTTGCCCGTAAACTATATTTTTTTTCCTGACGGCATCAATTTTTTTCCAGCGTTTCTTGAAAAATGTAGTCTTGACTTTCGAAAAAGTAGTCTTTACAGTGAAAAATTACGGGGTTTACAGTAAAAATTAAGTCTATAAATGGTGCATCAAAAAACATTGTCAGATTAAAAAATAGCTAAATGTGATGTTATTATTATTTTATAGATTTTGTATCTGCGTTATATTTAACTACAATATAACTTTGCCTTAGAGAAGAAAGTGTCGGTTAAAAATATATAGAAATATTAATACCCTTGTCCTTGATCCTGATGCCCCCTTTGACCAATTGTGTTTGAAAATGTCTAAGTAGCTGGGAATGTTAAGAGGACTGAGGACATTTTGTGTAGTTTAGCTATACAACATAAAAGACAAGCCTTGCCTCTTAAAATTTGCCTATAGAATCAATTAAATAATAATTATTAAAATCGGAGTGATAGTCCGAAAATGAAATATCAACAACAATTTATTAGTTAATAATTTTCATTCTTTTTTTTATCCTTTAGTTCGACATCCACCAACGCTTTAAAATTTAACTTTCAGCGTAGTGAGGCGGTAAAGTTGCGACTATCGTTTCAAGAGGATATGGGATCAATTCCAGGGAAAGCTAATAAAAATTTAAAATTTTGTTTAGACCGTTTTCCCTAAAAGAACGTTTAGTATAATAAATTAAAATGCCATTGGCATAAACTGAACCCCCCTAAAAACACCAAAATGACCACGACTGGCTTATTTCTTCCATAGATGATAAGTGTTCTATCGATTTCACAAAACAAGTTTTTGTGTTCTGACACAATGCAAATCATTTCTTCCTTACCGATTTAATGCCGGTAGCACCGGTCATGGTAATGGATTATCAATACCAAATACTAGCTAGCTATTGTTTTCTCCATTTTTTGTTGTATCTGTACTTTCATGTTTTGGATTATTGGTTGTTTGTGGCCTGGCTGTGCCGGCTGGCCTGTTTCTTGTTCTTGTACCGTACTTCTTTGGCCAGTTATAAATAAATGAGCATTTTGTTTTAGGGGTTATGTTTGAAAGTTTATTTGTATTTGAAAATATTCAACATGTATTTAGTGGTTAATTATATATGAGTGTTAAACTTCTTCAGTTTCATCAATAGTATACTTTGTGTTCTAGCAAGCAAAATTGATATTTACAATGAGTGCTGATAATCAAATAACAACAGTCGTCAGCGATATTTTGGTTGGTAACCTCTTTTGTTTATGAAGTTTATTACCAATTTGGTAAACTCTGTTGATCTAGATTATTAGTATTCTGATTTGATGTAACCTAAATATGTATATTTATATTATAAATATGTAATTTTTAACATCCTATAGTTTAATGGCAAATGAAAGATTTACTGATATTGCCTTAAAGTTAGGCTGATCTGATATAAATGAAAAAATAACATTTCATAAACATACAATAAAATATTTTTCTATTCTCAAGTAACACCAGGCTCAGACTAATTTTAATTTCATATTTATCCCTTTAAATGATGTCTTTGCACTACGCAATGTATGTACTGGAACTACATTAAAATGCTAGCTTAAATACTAAACTAGCTTGAATGGTCGTGCTATGGAGTGTTTTTGTTTTGTCATGTTACAGGCTGCCGTTTACTCAAAAACTTGCATTTTTCAGTAAGTAAAACACGGGAAAAATCCCTCTATGGACTGATAAAACTGGAAGTAGGCTACTAATTCAGAAGGCTGCAGTGTAGTAAACGTATATCACCACAATCAAACCAGGATAACAAATTATCCATTAGAAGTACATGACCTTATTAATAAAAAAAACATTCTAATTAGAGTTATTTACAATCTTATTGCCAGCCCTTTTTCTTGTATTAAAATTTAACAATATTGTTAAATTAATTCTTAACAAAGGAAAATCATTTGTATAATGTTTGAGTAATGGCTGCCAGTACAATAGCGATGTGCATTGTTGTTATTTGTGTCCCAAGCTGCCAGACTCATTTATCTTTCAAAATAGTAAAAAGTAACTTAATGTTGCACTGTTTTGTTTGATACATTTTGTAAATACACATAGCCTGGATACATTTTTGTAGGGTCATTCCACATCAATTCAACCAGAAAAAAATAATTTTTTCACCAAACACCTCAGATTTTTATGAAACTTGGTACATTTGTTCTATATATAGAGATTAAGCCTTTGGATGCCAACGTACCGGTATTACGGCCGTCGGCTACTCAACTGAAAATCGCCAACGGCCGTAATATAGGTACGTCACGTTTTTCACCTGTAATTTTCTTATAGCTCATCTTATTGCCGCGAAATTTTGACTAATCGATAGTCGATTAGTTGCTTTGCAACCACAAAGTAGTTAATTCGTTTATGGACTGTTTGTTTGGTCGTATTTGAGCTTCGCAGCTGTTGAATTGTTTGGTCGAGATTGAGGTTACGTTCGTGTTGCTATGCGTTGTTTACGTTTGTAATTCTCTCATTACTTTTGTTGTTAGGGCATTTTTACTATGCCCCTTTTATTAGATTCATTGGTACTTTGGGATTATACAGACCACACCCAGACATGAATCGTTATTTGACATTTAGCTTCAACTGATTAATAGATTAGCGTAGAACAATATTTTGTCGATATAAAACAGGAATTGTCTTATCGCAAACCCTCCCCATCCTCAGGCAGTTGACATTTAGCTTCTACTGATTACTAGATTAGCGTAGAACAATATTTCGTCAGTATAAAACAGGAATTGTCTTATCGCAAACTCCTCCCCATCCTCAGACAGAGGTCAAAGTCGAGCGGTGTAGTAGATAACGTGATTGCAGAGTCTCGCCGCCCGTTCGCTTTGTTGTACTTTCTTATTTTACCCCTACATTTCTCCAAACACAAAAATTCAACAAAAACAAACATTACCAAACAAAAACTAAACTCTTTATTGAAAAAAATACACAAAACTTGTCATTATTCTTGATCAAACATCCGCCACCCAAAATGCGAATGCCTCCGGCGAAGGTGCTTCCGAAGCTCGCGCTGATGTCAACGAAAGAAAAACATCTCCTCGAGATAGTATCTATCAGGTAAATATAATTCTAGAGGGGCTGGATCAGAAATATAAATTGAATTGTAATGGAAAGGCAATTATGTACCGTGCAAAAAACTTAAATAATCATGTGATGCCGCGCGGCCTGCCGTAATCGGGATTCTCGAGAAAGATAAGATAACAGCGACCACAATACCGATCACAATACCTGGAAATGCTTGTTGATTGATGGAATGTTAGTTCTGTTACTCAAATACATCGTTTTATAATGTTCTAAGTTCATTGAAAAAAGTTTAAGCGAATCTGACCTCATTAACAATTGATAATCTTTGTAAGTTTGTAATTTTGTAATTAAAAAGTTGTTTTTTTCGTTCTACAATGTTTGTTTATAATATATCTATAAATTTATATTTTTTGTGTTCTTCATAGTGGTGGTTGGGTGGTATACATCCCAAAGTACCCGGATTTTGTATAGTGTCCAAATATTGATTTTTTTTGTTTATTGTTTTTTTTTTTGGTTTTTTTTGTTGTGAATATTAGTGTAACATTACATAAACAACGTCCAGTCAGCACAATTACAAAAAACTGTGCCCCGTGTCACATTTAGTGAAAAAAATCATAAACTGGACTTCTATATAGGGTAGGCTTTTGAAATTTTGTAATTTAGGTTAAGGAGTTTAGATATTAGTTTTAAACTAGGATATAACCAAGGAAATCAAAGCATACATATTCTTTTTATATAACCACTTATTTGTGCTAAAAAAAAATGTTTTTTGGAAAGTTTTAATTTATTTTTTCTTAATTTTTAACTATTTGTATATAAGTTTAAATTACATTTATGCAACTAAAGATTTACCAAACAGAACAAAGGGAATTTCATGAAGGCAAAATAATGGTAAAAGTATAAAGATCATCAAATATCTGTTAAAAAATAAAAAAGTTATGATACATTTTAGTGAACAGCTTGCAAAACCTGCTGTAAATGCCCTTGGCATTTTCTGGGTAGTACTTTTGCGATAAATGGGCTGGCATCCAAAGGGTTAATGAACACCAACCAAAATTTTAAATTTTTTAATCTCACATACTTTTTTAGTGTATGAGGCACTATTAAAGTTTTGGTCCCCTTTCTCAGTTTGTCCGAGCATGTTGGGATAAGTGGCCCCAGTTAAAAACGTGTATTAGGAATACGAAAAAAAAATTCTCATTCACTTATTATGGGTCACCCAATCTTGGTGAAATTTTCAAGGTATGGTTTAATATATAGTATAAGGAAGTTAAAAAAATATATAACATAAAACCCTAAGCGTAAGCATAAAATATTATAAGAAATAAAAAATATTTTTTGAACTTTTTACAATTGTAAAAAAAACAGGGAACCATGGCTCAGCGTAAAATCTAAATATCTCAAAAAGGTTGAATGAGATAATCAAGAATTTTATTGGCCACCCCCCTAAATGTATTCTATAGTGAAGTGTGGCTTGTGAAGTTTAATATTAAATAAAAGTTTTGTGTATTTTCTTCCTTCTATTAAACTAAGGCCATTGCAAGTTACAATATATTATATTACAATCAAAGCGAGGTTGTACCAGTCTCAATGGCTACAGATTGTTAATGAAAATGTGTAAATAAAATTGTCTTAATAATTTTAATTTAACATTTTAATAATTATAATGTTCTATATGAAACATATATTAATTATAATAGAATAGTTATATAGAAGCTATATGTTTAACAACAGTATCTGTACTGTTCAAGTTCAATGTCAACATTCATGGGTTGTACAATAAGAGTTAGACTACAGAAATAAACAGGCAGATATTTTTTTTTTTTTTTTTTTTTTTTCTTTTTGCTACCTCCCTAATTCTGGGCAAGTTGCAACAGCGAGGTTTTCATCGTTCATGACCAGGGCTCGCGTTTTCTAGGCATTGTAATCTGACAGTTATGAGCCAGTCTGTTACTAGTGTCCCAAGAGGTAACAGCTGTTATGAAGCTTGTGATGGTTTATAAAGTGGTGTTTAACCTTTCTTTTGGGATTTATGATATTGTGTTAGTGTGTGTGTCTGAGTGTTTGAATTGAGTTTTTAAACTAAGGTGCCAATCTGTTAAAAAATCCCTAGATATATAGATACAAAGATTAATGATATTCCATATACTTTGTATAGATCTTAAATTTGTTGAACTTAATTTTTGAAATAATTTTTTCGTTGTTTTATGATGCATTTGTAAAGAAGGAGGAAATTTAAAACACTGCTTTTAAATCAATTAGAAATGGACAATAAGTGTTAGTTATAGGGCTATTAAAACCTGACTAGGAATGCCACAAAATTAACTTATGTTACAAAAAAAGGGCTAGATAAAAATGTTTAGTGATTTGTCTTGAAGAAAATCTCAACTTGATTTAAAATAAGAATGTTTGGAATTAGATTGATAAGGAGAAATAATTAACAATTCTGTTTGTCATCATAAGAGTTTATATTTTGACCAAGGTACGAATTCCTCCAAAAAATGGGTCTGTTGTGATCCTTTTAAAAAACATAAGAAAACCCATTAAAAAATGGACTTAAGAGTTGTAAGTATTCAGCAAAGTCCAAGGCCTGTAGTCACAAAAGGTTTTTAAATAGGTAAAACCAGGGGGAAAATGTTGTGCACCAATTGCTCTTAAAAATATATTTCTCTACTCACACAAGGCAGATGACTGTTGGAAGAAGAATCACATGATGATGATCCTTTTTTACACTGCCAGACTGAAAACTGAAACTCCAGTTAACAAAAAGAAAGGCTATTGATTCCTCTAAATATCCTCTTTAGACGGGATATTGGGTGTTCACCTCTTAAATTACATGCGTTGGAGATGAAAACTCCCAATAATTGGTTATGCACAAAATAAAATTAGAAAAACTGCATCAAAATGTAAAAAAGAAAAAATTTGAAACAGCTTTATAGATGTTCAGTTTGCCACCAAAAATACCTTAAAATTGCAAAAAACAGCTGAACAAAAAAGCAGATGAAATGGACCTGCTTGTTTGGAGAATAATAATAAAAGTGAAGTAAATTAAACTTTCATCAAAAAAGAAAATACAAACTATTATACGATTCCAGCATCACTGAACCTTGGTCGCGAGAAACAAAAATCAAAGATGCCTTTGAAGTGTCTGATTATTCTGCTAGACAGCAGCACAAAAAAGTTGCTTAACCAAAGGAAAAAAAGGACTTTTGGCTGACACCTGAACCAAGAAGAGGAAAGAAACTCAGTCCTGGAAGTTGTGGATGTTGGTCACAAATTTTTATCAAAGCGAACGAGACACAATACAAGAGTTTTGCCAGGTATGAAAAGATGTAGTAAGCCTGGGAAAGAAAAAATATGAGAAGAAAAGATTAATTTTAAGTAACCTCAATGTAATATTTGCAAACTTCAAAAGGGAACATCCTGACATAAAAATAGGGTTCCTCCAAGGTTTGTAACTCTTCCGTCCCAACATGGGTGTAGTTCTGGCTGGTGCTTAGTGGAACACACTCTGTTTGTGTGGTGTGTACTATTCATCAAAAATGTGTTGTCTCTTAATACATGCACACAAACTGCGAAGAGAGTCCACAAAGATTCTACAAAATCTTCTTTTATGTGAAAATCCAACTCAAAACTGCATGTTAAGGCGATGTGCAAACATTGTCCCCTCAACAAGACAATCTGACTAACATTCTTACAAGCAAAGTTTGAAAAACTATCGAAGAAGATTGATAGAATTAGAATTCAAACAGTGGGTAGCTAACAGACAGGACACAGATGATAAACACCAAACTTCAACTATCTGATGAATTTGTTGACAGAGTATGGCCCAACAAAAATAGAAAAAACTGATCCCTCAATTCTTATTATTGACAAAAAGCCAGTCCACGCTATTTTTTTACAAAGCTTAAAGGATAACTGGTGTCGCGCCAACACGAAGCCATTATATCAATGGACTTTAGTGAGAATTTCTCATTGTGTGATTCATCCAAGATGGAGGTGCAGGGTTATTCATTGGACCTCAGACTCCCCTGGATACTGTTCATGCCAGTAAAATTATTAACATGTGTGTTTGACGAGGAATAAATCATAGTCCTCATCACATTGTTGTAATCTCCGATGACTTAAATCATGATGTTTTGTATGGTTTATAAGATGATACAAGAAACCCCTGTTAGAGTATGTCAAGGAAAAATTATCCCCAATTGTCCACGGCATGTTCACCTATTACAGTGACCAGGTTGCGCCGGACAGTACAACTAAACAAATACAACTTCATGAAAACCTTTCACCTTCATGAGAAAAGACTTCAAAATTAAAGGCCAATGGTCTTTCTTTGGGCTAAAAGCCACGTGCAAAACTGAATGTGACTGGTATTGGGGGAACTTGTTAAAAGGGGTTGGCGAGAAAAGCAAGTCGCTCTCCAGAAGGCCTTCTTCAAGATCAAATACTAACAGACAGCTAACCTTTTACGAGTTTTGATAATATCAAACATATCCAAAATAAATTTCCATTTTCATTTCAAAAAAGAATCAGCAAGATGATGTTCGGCCCCAACAGCTTGAAACACGTTTTGAAAACCTTAATACTCTTCCAGTACTGTACCAGGAATGTTTTTCACAACTTTTAGACCCTTGTAGACTCTTCAGGAACATTAGAAGCAAGGCGAAATTAGTACTCGATGAACATCCTAGCCTAACCGTACAATTTAAGGAGAGGGTTGGCCTTAAATGCTAAGAGAAGAAGGATCTTGTACCCCTCAACGCTACATTGCTTGTAAATACGACAATCTTTGGTTCTTTGGGGTATAATAACAAATGTGTGCCAAGGCAAGATGGAGACTGCTACACGTAAAATTTCTTCATCCAGCAGGACTCATCCCCCTCATTTTACTGGCCAAAACGAGATGATATATGTGATGTGCCGATTCCACACATCCATTGCAGTGGTTGAGCCCTCCACACACCTTGACTGGAAGAACATATCAATTCTCACAACAGAGTGCATAAAATTAATTGAAAAAGCTAATGGTTCATTAACTTTTCAAAGACCTTAAAATAAGTACAGTGAGGGAATGTTATGACAGCATGGTTTTGGTTAAATAGTATCGGAAAGAAATTAAGCTCAGTGACCAGTTTGGCTAGGGGACGGCGGTGAATTATGATTTCCCAAAATATAAAAATGTAAATTTTATTCTTGTTTAACAAGCTATACATGACCCATTTTATTGAAACCAGGCGATACTTCACATTGCTCATATGTAAGTAATATTAATGTCACATTTCAATAGGTATCAATAAATAGAAGGAAAGGAAAATACACAAAACTTTTAATTTTATTAAATTAAAGCCCATTTCATATAGATAATTTAGGGGGCGAAAAAATTCTTGATTATCTCATTCCCTTTTTGAGATATTTAATTTTTACTCTGAGCCATGTTCCCGTTTTTTAAATTGTAAAAAGTTCAAAAAATATTGTTTTTTTTATAATATTTTATGCTTAGCTTAGGGTTATGTTATATATTTTTTTAACTTCCTTTGTTACTTATATAAACCTACCTTAAAATTTCACCAAGATTGGGTGCCAAATAAGTGAATGAGAATTTTTTTTTCTATCCTAAATATACACGTTTTTACTGGGCACTATCCAATGCTACGGAAACTGAGAAGAAACGACCAAACTTTAAAAGTGCCATAAACTAAAAAAAGTATGTGAGATAAAAATTTAAAATTTGGTGGTGTGATTAATCTCTAATATAATAGAACAAATGTTACCAAGTTTCATAAAAATCTGAGGTGTTTTGGTGAAATGACCTGGTTGAATTGACATGGAGACTGACCGTGTATTTCCATAATTATATTATTCATATTTTTAGATATATTTTAGTTACTTTTTCTATTATAGAGGATAATAAATGTGTCTGAACAGCTTGTGGACATAAATAACACATGTTCATGGCCATTGTTACTTGTGGCCATTACTGAAATAATTTACAACTATGATTTAAATTTTTTATGGTAGCTATACAGATTAAAAAGCCGGGGCGGTAAAATCACGAATTTGACGTTATCAACGTATTCTGCTCATCCCTCCTTACACAAAAAAATATATATAGTACTAGGGGGTTGCAAATAACAAATAACATGATTTTAGGGGGTATATTCATAAGTTGGTTAAGTTTCTACATGTTTTAATGTTCAGTTTGTGTGCTGTGTCTGGATCATCTGTTTACTTGAATATTATCTGCAGCCGGGACCTGTAGCAGCCTAATAATGTATTGTTCTGTTATCTGAGTCTCCGGGGCCATGAGTCAGTGCTTCACAAGATTTCGTTGTTCAGTAGATTGGATTGAGTGAGTGTTTTTTTGCGTTACACATCCAATGAATCAACCATCCACGAGTATGTCGACCCAACCCTAGTGAATTGTGTGTGTCGGATAGTGTTTAGGTAGGGCACGTAAAGCATTTTTTATGTTTTAACCGAAACAAATATTATTTCCTTTTTAATTGAACATGGAATTTTTAATAATGACTTGTATTTGTTCGTCGTGCGGTAGCGTGTTTGTTTTTAAACCGGGAGACTTTGTTTGTTTCGTTGTGATAGGAAAAATTAGAAAAAGTAGTAAAAAGAGAAGTTTTAAATGTTGCAATTTTTCAAATCCAC
>NW_025785408.1:0-20629 GCF_021130785.1 Homalodisca vitripennis
CCCAATTATATCTTCAATTGTTTTAAATCCCAACAGTAATCAGATGATTTACCGATTATAATCTTATTGAATATTAAGAAAGGCTTTAGAAAATATTAATACCAGAAATAATAAATACTTAAACAAAAAATAATTTCCTATTTTGGCAATTATAATCTTTAATTACAAATGGAAAATTTTAAAATATCAGCCAGGTGAATTTGGTAATAGCAAAGTTAAGAGGGCATGCTCCATGGCCAGCGGTGGTTGATAATGTTGAAAAAAAAAGAAATGCCTTTGTTTTTAACGTTACTTTTTATGGTTCTAAAGATATAGGATCATGTAGACCTAAGTGAATTGTCAAGTTATGCAAATCAAAAACATGAAATATCCTCAAGATAAAAAAATTAAAAATGAAGTTTATGCCTTAGCATGTACAGAAATTGAAGACAACTGGAAAATTAAACAGAAAAAGTCAATCTAATAGGAGTTCATTAAATAAGAGTTTTGGTCTCACCCATATTGAAGAAAAATCCAGACCAGTTATCTGAACAACCTAAAAACCAGGCAACCTCCAACTAATAACTCATTTACTCCAAAAAATAAAATAACTAAATGTCAGATTTTAAGATGCCCAAACCAACCTTTTACAATCTTTAAGAAACATGGAAACAAACACAACAGATAGGCTGTCAATCTGTATGTCAATAATGGAGTCAAAATACATTACTGACGATTCCATTGAATTGTATTATAATATTCTTTCGTCAAAAGTAGATAAAACAGGAAAATACTCCTGTTGAGTCCTGTGGTAACGCCTGCTATCAATTAACTAGAAGACAATGACTCCCTTGTGAAATCCCATCACGTTCAAAGATAAAACATTTATTTTTTTCCCTGTTTAGTAATTTCTCACCTAACATTGTTCAAGAAGGAGGATCAACACTTGGAGTCTATTGATGTACAAAAAATTACACAAACAAATTTTTTACTTTGATTCAATAGGGTGACTACAACTTACCACATGCAAAGCAAGTTGTAAAAAGTAAATCCAAACACCTTGGCGTTAAAGAAAACTCACACCTATACATAATGTATCTGTGCCACAACAAAGCAATGGAGTGGACTTCGGTATTTATATGTTGATATTTGGCGACGTTACTCATTCCAACGTATCAACTCAGGGTACTATTCTATGAAATATAAAAAATAAGCCACCAGTCCCTGGTTTCTGGCCAGACATATATCAACCAAGTGACATAATAACTAAGCGGCCTCAGCTAGTCTCTCCTGTTGCACAATAGACTAACCTATCTGCACATCACACTCCTGACAACAGCATGCTGAACTGATATGTACCAAGTACCCCGCTTCCCCATCCTTACCCATGCATCGGCCTGAATCCCCAATTTCAGTTAGTTCTGATACTGTTGCTGTGCTGCTATTACTCCTGTAAGACACACAGAAGACCTCAACCTTGCATTTAAAACCTCCCCCAAAATTGTACATGTAACCAGGAAAAAAAACACTCAAGAAGGAAAACTGGAGTGAAGGTGGAAACAAAAAGAACGGAAACTCAAAAAAAACAGAAAAAAAGGATCAAGATCTTACTGTTTTTTATTATCGCTCTAAGTAACAAGTACGAAGCTTTTAAATACCAAAGAGTATGACACAAAAAGTAAATTAATCTGGCAATAAATAAAAAAAACTATGAGAAAACAGATAAAACCAAGAAAAAACAATACCATCTCCAAGCCCAAATCACCAACAGGGAAAGAGAGTGAGTAATAGTGGAAAATCAATGGATGTTGAATTTTACTCAGACAGCCAGGAATTTTACTTCCTGAGTTAATTGGTGCCTGTAGCAAGGGAAAAATTAAAGTAAGCGGTCTGGTTATGCCCGGGGCATACAAGTGTAGGCCGAGCAAGTGTACAAGCAAAGCTGAAGGACTGCTCTTTGCCGCCCAACAGTCATAATTGCTAGGAACTAATAACATTTACTTAAAAATCAACTGGGAGAAATTTACACTAATATGGAAAGTAACCTGCAAAGTTTAAGTACGCAGTAGAACCGTACCACATAACAATGCCTGTACCTGCTATGGATGTAAAATACAATTGACCTAAACACATGAGATGAAATAGAATTATAGTAAAACAATTACATAAAAGAAATTGCAGTGAGAATGGTTAATGTACGGCATAATTGACCTCGGAAGAACACAAACGAGACCATTTCACTCGACACGGCCTACACCTCAATTATCGTGGCAAAAAGAAAACTATCTTATATGGATAATTTAATTCCTTGAACCAAACTTCCAAATTAAACATAGGAAAAAAAAGTCATCAAAAGACCACTACAGCAGAATTTCTACAAATGGAACAGAAATAGTTAGTGAATGGGGATTCCAAAATAAAAATCATTGAATCTAATATGGGAAAAAAATAATTTTAAAAAAACTAGGAGAATAATAAGAACATCGCTTTTGCTCCACTGTTATTTCCTGAGAGACCTCAACTATTGAATGCCCATATGGAGTTCTGTGGGCGGTGGCGGCAACATGTTGTCAGCCAACAGTTTGGTAAAGATCACACTCTCTCCCTTACCAACTATTTATGACCCATCAAAAAAGCTTCGAATGGAGTGAATGTTTTCGGATTGGTTACCCGAAGACCAAGATTTTTTATAAAAAGCCTTTAGCTTGTGATTATGACATCGGCTTTCAAACACCTCACTGAAGAGGTTTCAAAAAAAGAAATTTAAAGTATCTAGTCTGCTCACAATGGGGTTGTGTCCGGGAACAATCATCCCAACCAGAACCACTTCGCAAACCCTAATATTTGTGTAATTTCCAGCAACAGACAGGAGCCTCTATCCAGATTATTATATATAATGAAAACTCAAAACGGCCTTTAAGAAATGGGACTCTCTTTTGGTGGACTTCAAACAGAATTTAATATTTAGTTCAACTTTCCAGTATCTTATTAAAAAACAAATGAAAGTCACTTCATTACTCAGGAGGTACTAGAAAACTGCAAACAACAACATCTGAGCAATATACATCTAAAGATCTCAGAGACAGCAGGTAGCAAATACTGGACAATTATAGTGCCGACAAGAACATGACGATTTACATATTGACGGACTCAGTGGATTGACTTCCCACCTTTATTAACAAGGCCCTATGTCCTAAAACTGTGTTTTCAATAATCATAGTAACTTATTTTCTAAATGTCTTGTATAGCTTCAGATATCTCATGTTTCCAAAACTAATGAAAATGTAATCCCACTTTTTAAAACCAAGATTAATGATGTAACACCGGGATCACTGGGGAGGGGGGGGCGGGGGGGGGCCACGTCTTTAAAACCTCCCACGGGATCTGGTTCTACACCCCACATGAAATAACTTCACATAAAAAACATAAAAGTTTTAAAACATTTTTTCATCAAAATATTAGAGATCTTAGACTCCCGTAAGGAATCATTACAAAAAAACTTAACTTTTGTCTGAATTAGATCCTCAAATAGTTGTTTCTAACAGATAGTGTCATCAGTTGTTAATATGTCATCAATTAAACTTAAAAGATTCAATATAGACAACTATAACTTAATTTCACCAATATTCCCCGTACTACCAACTTCTGGAGGGGTGTGTAGTGTGAATTCTGTCAAAGGAGGGTTTGAAGGGGAGGCAGCTGGTGCTCCGCTGCTGTTGTAGAATTGTGCCCAAGAATAAAATTATTTGAATGTTGTGCTCGCTAAATTTAAAACAGAACAGGTTTTTTAAAAAGTTTTATTTAATTGGCAAGGTAGAGCGTATATAGAACACCCCAATTTAAAAATTACACGTATGAATTTTTAGTGGACGACTGGATCTTTAAACTCTATCGTGATCCTCTTATAGAAATTTCTGTGTAGGGAAGTAGCTTCAGACAAAAATATCTACGGGAGACCATTATCAGGTCTATGGACGAATTTTAAGACACAAGGCCGTTTAACATGTTAGAGCGTGATACTCACTCAGGCTGTAAGTGAGACACAGAGGATCTTTAAGAACATTCTAAATCGACATGGAATGAATTTTTTAGTTTGACTTTCGCAACCAGAGTGGCACCAAACATCTGAATCTTGTATTGACAATTTTCTGACAAATTTTAATAATAAAAATGAAATTAAAGTCTCTGGAATTATAACAGCCTTGTCTGATCACGATGCGCAAATGCTCGAACTTTTACAAATTCAAGTAAAATCTGAACAAAATTTAACCTTTGTAGGAAGAAAATTTTCAATTGACAATATGACATTATTCAAATCTCTATTAGAAAAAGAAGATTGGCTTCTAATCTTTTGTTCTCCGATAGATGAAAAGTATGATTGTTTTGATAGTATCTTTAGGTACTATTTTGATCTCTGCTTTCCTCTTGTGCAAATTAAAAAAGGAAATAAAAAACAGACATGGATTACGGACGAACTGAAAGAAGAACAAAAATGAAATTATACACCTCAATAAGTTGTCAAGGTTGAAAAAATCAAAAAACCTTTAAAAATGAAGTTAAGAATAAAACTAGGCAATACAACTCAAAATTAATAATATGTAAACAAAATTATTTCGACACTAAAATAAAAAATTCAGAAAATATTAGCAAGACAACATGGCAAATTATAAATAATGAAACAAAAAAGAATGGATATAAATGTGAAGGCAATCTTGTAATTAAATCAAAAGATTCATCTATTACTGAACCATCTCTAATTGCAAAGTCCTTTAATGATTATTTTATAAATGTGACAGATGCACTGTTAAAATACCTTCCTTCAAATTCATTACAACCACAGTCTGAGAACATAAATATAACGTCTCCTAAATTTCAATGCCCACCCTTGAGTGTAGAAGAACTGAATCAAATTATTGACTCACTAAAAAATAAATCTTGTAGCGGGTATGACGGAGTGCCTATGAAATTGATAAAAATTTGCAAAAAGCTCTTTAATTAAACCATTAATGCATTTGGTAATTCTTCTCTCATTACTGGCATATTTCCTAGTAAGTTAAAATTGTCTAAGGTTGTACCTATCTACAAAAAAGGTATTGTAACAGACACTCAAAATTATCGTCCGATTTCAATTTTACCATCAATTTCAAAAATTTTTGAAAGAACCATGTACAATTAATTGGTCAAACATTTAGAAATAAATAATCTTTATAACAAGGAACAACACGGTTTTAGAAAAAATAAATCTACTATAACTGCATTGATAGAAATCCACTGAGTCTGTAATAGAGTCAGTCGACAAAAATGATAATTGTAACAGGAATATTCATGGACCTATCAAGGGCTTTTGATAGCATATCTCATGAAATTTTACTTAACAAATTGCAACATTTAGGTATCCATAATATTCATTTAAAGTGGTTCAAGTCATATCTATCTAAAAGAGAACAATACGTTGAAATAACTCACATAAAAAATAACAACTTACTAAAATTTCAATCCAACACCCAATTAGTAAAAAATGGAGTACCCCAGGCGTCTATTTTAGGTCCTATATTATTTATATGTTATATAAAGGATATGCCAAACTGCCTTAGTAATCTTGAAAGTTTCAAAAAACCAGCTGTGCCTATTTGCAGATGACTCAAATCTCATTATATCTGCAAAAACAGAAGTCGAATTGGAGATATCTGCACATCTGCAACTCTCAAATGTACAAAAAATTTTCATTGACAACAAATTAGTTTTAAATACCGATAAAACTAATTTTATTTCTTTTAATACAAAACAAGACAGAAAACGTTTAAATCCTAACATATTGATAAACGATTCCAGTTTGGATCAAGTTTCTTACACAAAATTTCGTCTAACAATAGACAAAAACCTTAGCTGGAATCTTCATATTGAACAGATAATTAAGCGGATAAATTCTGGGTTATATGCTATCAAAAGACTTTCTTATTTATGCAGTTTGTCAGTACTAAAGATGGTTTTCCATGCACATATTCAATCCCACATTGCATATGGGATAGGAGTGTATGGAGGAACCACAAACCAAAACCTATATAAAATTCTAATTTTGCAGAAAAAAAGCACTACAAATGATGTTGAAAATGAAGAAGGATGAGTCAGTGAAAAATAATTTCACTGAACTAAATATTTTAACAGTGCATAGCCTTTATATTTTGGAATGTGTTATGTATGTTAGGACCTATCAATCTAAATTTAAAATTCATTGTGAAACCCATACTTAAAATACTAGGAATAAGAAGGAATTAGTAATAACACGACACAATTTAGAATTTTATACAAAAAAACTTCTTATGCAGGAATAAATTTTTTTAAGTCAATTCCAAAAACAATAACAAGAAGATATTAAGAAATTTAAATCAATGTTAAAAGATTATTTAGTTAGAAAAGCATTTTATTCATTTGAAGAATTTTATTCAACAACATGATCTACTATAATCATCCAATTATGTAACTGGATCCACAAGGATCGACCTTAGGACCATTACTATTTACATTGTATACAAATGATCTACCACAAGACATAGACACGAAATTAGTCTTATATGCTGATGACACCACAGCTATAATCAAGGAGAAAAACTTACATGTAATGAAATTATTAGTAAAACAAACTATAGTTAAATTAGAAGAGTGGTTTAAAGTTAATGGAATGATTCTGAATACCACAAAAACAAATATTATTCACTTCAAAAACAGACAGCAAAGAGAAGAAATGTTTACAGTCACAATAGATAAAGAAACAAATAAATAGCTGCAAAAATGTAAAACTATTGGGAGTTTGTTTTGATGAGCATATGACATGGACAGGACAAATACAAAACTTATGTAAAAAACTCAATTCTATTTGTTTCAATATGAGCTGTGTTACACACATCACAAGTTTAAAAACAAAGATGACCCTATACTATGGCTATTTTTACTCAATTATGAAGTTTGGAATTACATTGTGGGGCTCAGTAGAAATAGCAGAAAAAGTGTTAAAAATCCAAAAAAAGATTATAAGAATAATGACATTCTCATCCAGAAGAAGTTCTTGTAAAGAAAAATTTAAGAAACTGAAGATTCTTACTGTCCCTTGTGTGTACATGTATGAAGTACTGAGTCAAGTTCATCAAAATTTGAACTGGTTTTCTAAAGAAAAAAACTATTCATCAACACAATACTAGAAATACCAATTTGTTAATATATCCTGTACACACCATAGCCATATTTGAAAAATGTTTTTATTATATGGGTATTAAACTTTACAACAAATTGCCTAAAAATTTCAAACAAATGCCACAAGTTGAATTCTTAGATAGAATAAAAAGTATGTTTGTCGAAAAGGCTTACTACAAGATTTCTGAATTTCTAAATGACAAAAAACATAATGATCTAGTTATGAAGATTAAGCGTTTTTCTCCTCAGAAACTTAATTTAATAAAAAAAATAAATAATTGATCACCATTTTGTTATTTAAATATGTTATATTGTTACCAATTTTATTGTTTGATTAGTTAATGGTTTTATTAATTTTATTGTTTAACTAATTTTATTGTTTTATTTGTTAATTGTTTAACTAATTTATTGTTTTATTTGTTAATTGTTTAACTAATTTTATTGTTTTATTTGTTAATTAGTTTAATGAATGATTGTTATTACATTATGGTGTACTACAATTTTAATGTTATCTGACTCAGGAATGCTTTACAAAATAAATGTTTGACATAGGTTTTAATACTGTTAATCAGTTTATAGTTAATTTATTCATAGCTGAAAATATTAGTACTGTTATTTATATTAGAGCTTATTTATTTGTTAGCAAATAATTTTAGCTAGAATCTTGTTCTTGTTAAATCTATTACTACTAACGATGGGAGACCGAAAAAAGGGAAATTTCTGACTATGTCATCTGTCTTACCAGCATAGCTGGATCTTGTAAGATGTAATATGACAATAAACATTCATTCATTCATTCATTCATAACTTAGTTGTAGTGACAATATTTATTGTACCCATGTACATAATGTAAATAAAGATACTTTGACTACATGTTGCATTTAATTATTGCAGGGGCTCCGTTGAGAAGAAAAACCATAAGACTATTTAACTAGACTTTGTTGTGTGCATTGCAAGACCCATACAAATTGATGCTCACTTTTTGGGAAATCTTGATTTTTCAGTAAAGCTACATTTAATCATTTATGTGTTTTTTAGTACGTACCTACTCTACTGTATACAGTGTTATCAAGTACAATTATAAACAAAACGTTTGGTAATCTTGACAAGATGCTAAATAATCAAATTTGTTCTCCATGTACTGGGTTTTTTTAAATTTAAAACCCCATGACTACTGTTGATTATGCATTTTGAGTCTATATGAAATCGAAGGGTACTTCAGTAAAGGGATAGTCCACAATCTTCCAGGTTCTGATTTGGAAAATTTTCAGGCTCTACAAAGATTCACATTCTACAATAAAATGTTTAAACCATAACACAATTCTAATGAAGCAGACAAGATTTGTGAACAAACCCATGTGTGTTGTCCACAATCCCTTCATGATCAACTCCCGCACCAAGATTAAATTGAAAAATAGTCCCACGAATTTGGGGTCAAGAAATATTTTATGGGAGTATTGTTATTATGATTAATTTTGCTAGTAGGGTTGAAGTTGCTTTTGTTGAGGCTCAGTCTTATCACAGGTGTCTAACCATATCAAAAAGTGTTAATACATGTTTATATTAACATGAAAAATAAATAACATTTTAAAATTATTCACTTCAGACTTTATAACTTTCTTCAAAGAAACAACGTTCTCTCTTTCCGTATCAGTTTGGTTTCTGGCCGTTTTCATCTATCATAGCTTCCACCTTGAAACAAATCTTGTCCTCTGTGGATTCTGGTGAATAGACGCTTGGTTTATTTTGTGACTTAAGTAGGGCTTTTGATGTATGTAATAATCATGATATCCTATTAATGAAGCTTGAACAGTATGGTATTATGGAAAACTCCTGAACTGGTTTAAATCTTATTTGATTGGCTGTGTCCAGTGTGTTGAAGTGCACAACATTGGCAAACATTCATCATTCATAATTTTCAGTAGTTGATTCAGGTGTACCCTAGGGCTTAGTGCTGGGACCACTTTTGTTTCTACTTTATAAAAATAAAAATACAAATGGAAGAATAAATGCATTGGAATAAAAACCAACACCAAGCACCTTGGCATCATAATAGACTCCAGCATCTCGTGGAAACCACACATGTGGAAGAAGACCAGCTGTGCAAGAAGATTAGTGCAGGCGCTTACCTGATTCGCAGACTCAAGCAAATAAGCATCTCAGAGGCAACAAGAACTGCATACTTTGCCTTTCTTGAATCCCACCTAAGATACGGCATAGCTACATGGGGAGGGACCAATGAAACAAACCTTGAAAGAGTCCTCACTCAACAAAAGAGAGTTATAAGGTGCCTTGCAGGGCTTGAGCAAAGAGAAAGCTGCCAAACAGTATTTGTCGAGTTAAAGATCCTCACAGTAGTGGCACTCTACATACAAGAGGTCATCATGCACACAGTCTCCACACAACAACTGAGACATCCATCAATACTACACTAAACATGCCCCAGACTTTTGCCCTGCCTCGTCATCACCTCAGCATGTACAGCAAAAAACCATCATACATTGGAGTAGAACTTTTCAACCTGCTACCAGAGGACCTGAAGAACACCCCAACCCAAAAGCTGAACAAACACCTAACCAACTGGCTGCTGAAGAATCCCCTCTACTCAGTGGAAGAATACCTGAATAAAATATCACTTGACCCAGATGTAACTTCAAAACAATAAAATAAAACACCAATACTGAAGACTTATTTTAATAACCTACAATGTAAAAAAATTTAAAGATATTGTCTATTGTCTATTTATATCAATGATCTTCCTAATTTTATTAACACAGTAAATAATGAAGCACTCTCCATAATCCTCTTTGCAGATGACACCAGTTTGATTTTCAATCATAGTGATTACCAATACCTTGTACAGCACTTTGACATTGTGTTCTGAAGTGGTACAACGTGAATATAAATATTTTTTCTTAATATCTGAAAAAATTAATCTAATAAATTTTCACTTCCAAAAAATCTTCCAAAGCAATTTACACACTCACACTTAACAGTTCACTCTGCACTAAGTTTCTAGAGGCTTTTAGATTTAAACTTCAATCTAAATTGGGATTCCTACATAAATATGTTGGCTAAACATTTCAACTCAGCAACATTTGGCCTGAGGTGCCTATGACCATTGCCTCTACGGAGACTCTCAGACTGGTTACAATGGCTTGTTTGAGTCATAGATTAGTCTGTATTATTTTCTAAGGTTTCTGTACTGCAAATTTCTTTAACAGTAGAATTATCTGCCTCCAGAAGAGGGCCTTGAGGATCGTCTAAGAGCTCCATGCAAGCGTCCTGCCGGTCTGATCCCCAGTAATTTTTATCTTTCAAAATGAACATATGTTTTCAGTTCTTGGGTACAATTATAATACAAGACACAAAGAAAATCTTCTGAATAACATTACAAATACATAAATTACATAATATTAAAATCTGTTTTAAGATACGGAATTGTTGTTTGGGGTGTAAAAAAAAGTGAAAAAAACAGGTTCCACAGAAGAGTATAATTAGAAAAATTGCTCAAAAAATAAACGTACTAGTTGTTGGCCATTATTTTGAGAGTCTGAGGAAAAAACACACTAAAAAGGAATATATGTTTATGAAGTCATAAAGTTGGTGTGTGATAGGTCTGCCTTGCATAAGTTTACCTCCACACACCGCTTTAATAAAAGGAAACATTCAATATTTCAGTATCCCCACCATAATCTCTCCTTACTTGAAAAAGTCCATTGCATATGCCTTTAGAAATTTTTAACAAAATACTTCCACACATCACTTGTCTTGATCAAAAAACAAACGTTAAAAGACTGTAAAGGATAAGTTGGTGAAGGAGGCATATTACTCCTTAGATGAGTATCTGCTTCATAGCTGGAACTAATTTAATGCACCCTCACATTCTTAATATTTTGAGTTTTTATTTTTTATTTATTTTGATTGTATTATCTGATGTAAGTGCAAATTGTATACTGTGTGTTCCAAATTTTATGAACACTGAAGGGATCTTGGAAATCACAAGAGATACAGCAAGGATTAAACAGACAGAGTTGTGCGTAATAAGAAGGCCAACAAATCAATTTGGTTAAGTTAATTATTGGTGGCGTTGTTCACTCGCTGGCTAAAAAAACTTTGTAGAAAAAATCTTCAAACTGTCACTGTACTCTTATTAGTACCTAAATTGTAATGGTTTTTACATGACATTTCTTCTTACATTACTTTTTAAATATTATAATGACATTTTTTTTAAGACTAGCAAGCATGAAATGTAGGGTTTGAGTCCATTTTTTTGAATGCAATGACCCATTTTTACTTCATTAAAATAAAAGTATATTTTTTACTGATTTCAAAAATACCAAAGTATGTTGTACTTTCCTTGTAGTTTTCATCAAATAAATAATAAAACCCGTTTTTTGTAAGGTCATTTGAAGAGAAATATTATTCCATTAATCGGATGGTTGGCAAACTTGACTGTTTACCTGATATTTATATATTATTAAACAGCTGACCGTAAAACCTTACAAGTTTACCAACCCTACAATTATTGGAATAAAAAATCGTTTTTTATTAAAAAATTAATGGAGTATTTTGTAACAGCTGATCCCAAGAACAAGTGCATTGCAATGTCTGTTATTTCTTGAAATGTTATTCCTTAATTATTATAATTAGCTGATACACATCCAATTATTCCTCTTAATAATTTTCAAAATTAAACTTTTACATGATTGTTTACTTCTAATAAAACTTTTAAATTATACACAACCTTACCTGTGTTTAAATTGTACATTTCTCACCAACTCCTTATGAGCCGACCCGTATAGAAATTCAAAAGTTGTTGATGGGACAAGTAGTACTTCTTTAGGTCTCATATTGAAGTGCAGTTTCATTTTGTTATCAAGCCTTTACAAGTGTATAAACACATCTGGGACTTTTGACATACCTGTGTCTACATGTTTAATTAAGAAAACATGAACTCCACACTAGAAATGTTATTAAATCTAATATTTAAACGAGATAAATGAAAAATGAATAGTGCTTAGTATTTTATCTCACTTTAGTAAAATTTCTACTGAGTGACGGGCTTCAAATGACACTAAATTCAACGGTTGGACATGCACTATCATAGAATTTATTCTGCTCTATGTAGAAATGAAGGTTCATGCAACGTTTGAAGTCTATATGTCAGTTCATTTACAAGATATAGCCAGATAGATAGAAATGAAATTTTTTCCAGCCCCACAAGTGATAGGCTTCGCTGACACTCAGTCAATAAAACCTAACACATAGTTTTCAATATTTATGTTGTTGTGAAGAAAGGAATAAGAAGGATAAGAAACTGAAGGAACCCTTGATTGCACTTATCCTTAAGAGGATTTGTACGCTTATTTCTCGGAATGGGAGGGTTTAAAAAAATTGAGAAGTCTGATGGTAGGGGCCTGCTCCTGTTGAGATCCTTTGAGAAGGGGTAGCAAGCACTACATCTCAATCATATCACCTCTAAAGAAGGGTCCGCTAGCTCTGTTCCAGCCAAGAACGTAGCCAGGACAAATTTTGGGAGGGTCCAGACAACAGACATTTTCCTGTAGTGGGCAGAGAGTATAGCCCCGTTTTGTTCAATAAAAAGTTCTTGAACTGTTTCTTTGTTGAGAACAATCTTTCAGCAGAACATGTCAGTAATACTGAATTATTTAAATAATAATAAACATTAAGTCATTGAAAAAATTAAAAATTTGGGGGGGTCCGGACCCCTTGGACCCCCTCGCTGGCTATGTCCTTGGTTCCAGCCTCTTCCAGTAAAAGCTGGATGGGGAGAACAATCCCTCAACTTCAGGCTAGCAACAGCTTTCAACACCAAGGAAGCTCCACCCACTACATCAAACAATCTGTGTACAATATAAATGTTGTATCTAAAGCACATAAAATATATACATCTAATAAAACACTTAACCATAATTATTGGTATTTTACGGGTACCAGGAATTGAAAGAAGATTTTAGAATTAAAAAATGCTGAGTGATATCAAGTTTAATGCTTCATCAGAGGAAGTTGAACTCTTTGACTTCTTGGCTAAAAAACTGTATTCTCAATTTTAGCACTATATCAGTAGTAGTGTTAATTTTATTTTTGAACTCACATAAAAATGTCTAAGGTCAAAACTGACAACCCCAAACATCCTTGTGGTGCTTGTGGTGTTGGAGTAAAGTATTCTGCCATCAACTGCACTGGTCCATGTAATTTCTGGTACCATGGAGGCTGTGTTAATATCACAGACAAGCAACTTGGGAAGTTGGGTAAATATGAGATCAACACCTGGACCTGCAGAAATTGCTCTGACACCCCAAAATTACCTACATGTGACAGCCAAGTCACTGGTCTTAACATCTTTGGGAAATATTCACCAGACTAGTGGTATTGATACAAACAAGCTACTGAACTTATCCACTTGTAGCTCGCTTAACCTTGAAAACTTCAATTCCAAATCCATTGACTTACCAAAAATATCCTCAGGGAGTCCTGACTTGACCGTCAATGAAATAGAAAACAAGATCCTTAACTCAAAATGTCTGGATGAACAGGATATGGAAACATCACTGACACTAGCAGCTGAAGTGGGAAATGCATTGTTAGTAGAAAATACACAAACTAAGGGAACAAATTCACAATCTGACCCTTCATAACGCAAATTTGACCCAACAAATCTCAGAAATTACAGACAAAAATGAACATAACAGCATGACCCACTATGCACATGCTGAAGAACTTGAAAAGGAAAATTATACTATTTTGGCAAGAAACAATAGTCTTACTGACACAATAAGGGAGTTAGAATGTCAGTTGGAAAAGGAAGTGCAATTACGTAGAGACCTCACTACAGCCTTTGAGAAAGCCGATAAAGAAAAAGAAGAAACTATTTACCAACTTGAAAACACTATAAAAACTTTAAAACTTGAGAAAAACAGCTCAGATATGGCAAAAGCATGTGGTGGTGTTGAACTTGCAAGATCCTGCAGGGAAATGGGAATCCAGACAAGCCCAACTGACCATGATTTACCCACCTCTTTCCTTTTGTCAGAGCTGACTACAATTAAAAATAAACAAAATCAAATGGAACTTGCCATTGAGGTGCTGAATAAGCAAAGGCATGATTGCATCACAAAATGTGTTTAAATCATCTGAAACTGTAGGTTACAAAAATGCCTACAATCAGGAAATTTCAATAACAGCAGCCTCTACACTGAACTGCATGCACAAAAACAGCGATCTGGATGAAGTGCTTGTGGATGATATTATCCCTAAAGCCAAGCATAAGCTGAATGAACAAAGTTATCCTATGACACCAAAAATATTAGTTTCCACTGGTACTCAAACAAAAAACAAACCAGAGAATCAACAAGAATTACTTTGTATCCCAATTGATAGTAATACAACCAACAAAAAAATTGCTGTTAAAAAAACCACACAGCAAAGAAAACGTATAGTAATCCAAGGCCAAAATCTAAAGAGAATAGTTCCTATAAAAAACAACATTACAGTGCTTCTCTTCTTATAAAGAAACATTCAGATCAACCAATAGCTTGGCAAGAATCGAAACCTGACAGCAAGAGGCCTAAGTCTAGTCCGTGCACTTCAACTCTTCACGTTCTAGATCAAGAAAATGAGAATTTTTTAGGCCCTACGCCACCGGAAGGAGCACAAATACAAGCAGAGGACTTTCTGGAACTCAGCTCTTCAAAACTGAAAATACAAAACAAAACTGATTTAAAGAAGCTATCCATCCTTCACCAAAATGTTGACCGCCTATCTAATAAAATTGACAGGGTAAATCATCTACTGGCTAAAATTGACCCTCACATTTTAATATTGGCGGAACATGGTTTACAAACTGACCAACTTCAAAACACTGTGCTGGTTGGGTATACATTGGTGGCAGAGTTCAGTCGAAAAAATCACAGAAAGGGTGGTGTGGCCATATTTTGCAAGGAATCTATGGCACTCTCTGTTGAACCAGAACAGATCACACACTTAAGTGTAGAAATGGTGTGTGAAAGTTGCGATGATTAATGTTAAATTGGAGCAGCAGCATATATACATTATGAGGATTTACAGAACACATGGAAATTTAAAAGTGTCCCTTAATATTGTAACTCAAGCTCTACAATTAGTGCCAACCTGGAGGAGCCGTACCATTCTTATGGGCGATATCAACATCAATTGCCTGGACTCAGGTCGTGAACAGAATATGCTTGAGGAAATGCTATTGAGTTATAATATTACCAGAATAATGCTTCCTGCTACAAGAATAACACCCACATCGCGAACATCTATTGATTGTGTATGCTCCAATTTAAGAGACGAGGAACTTACTGTACAGGTGTTGCATGAAGCCATCTCTGATCATTCTGCTCAACTTGCTGCTGTGAACTCTCATCCTAAAAACGCCTCTTCGTCTTTCATAAAAAAACTAAACTTTACAGATAGAAATATTGCAGAGATCAAGCATAAATTAGCTCAGGAATCATGGAATGATTTAAAGACTAATACAAGTACAGATTTTGCCTACAACTTTTTTAATAGAACAGTCAATTTGATTTTAAACCATGCCTGTCCTTACAAGTATACAAAACTAGTAGTTCCAACACTCCAGACCTCTACCTACAACCTACTACAGTTAGGGAAGTAAAAACATATTATAATGTCCTTAAAAAGCAAGACATCTGCAGGAATGGACGACATATCCTCCAAACTTCTCAAGGCCTGCTGTAATGAGCTTGCACAGCCACTGACTCTTCTCATAAATTTGTCACTTAAGGAGGGTAAATTCCCATGTTACCTAAAATTAGCCAAAGTAATACCTTTGTTCAAGGAAGGCAATTCTGCTGAAATTTGTAATTATCGCCCAATATCTTTAATATCAACATTGTCCAAAGTTTTTGAAAAAATTGTGCTGTGCCGCCTCTTGGAACATTTGAAATACTACGATCTACTAACAGCACAGCAACATGGTTTTATAAAGGGCAGATCTACAACAACAGCAATAGTAAGTCTAGTAGAATGTATTGATAAGCTTGAAGCTGGAGACACCACCACTTCAATTCTACTAGACTTCAGTAAGGCATTCGACTGCCTCGACCATCACCAATTATTAATGAAGATGGCACATTTTGGGATGAGAGGAATTACGGCTAGTTGGTTTCGAAGCTACTTAGAAGGCAGACAACAGATGGTTGAGCTGAAACACTTGGATAAGGGGTGTACAAGATTAGTGAGATCAAAGCCCTTAACAGTCACAAGAGGGGTACCACAGGGGTCCGTTCTTGGCCCTGTACTGTTTATTCTTTTCACCAGTGACCTCCCTGGATTTCTGGAACAATATTCAACTACCATCATGTATGCTGATGATACGGTGCTCCTACTAAGTGACAAAATGCCTAGTAGATTAGAGGTTTCATCACACATTGCCATGGAGATGGCAATTCAATACTGCCACAATAACAACCTGGTGGTAAATGAGGCTAAATCGAAACAACTAGTTATGGGTAGAAGGAAACACAAAGTAGGGCTATTACCCAATATTGTTCCTGTGGATGTAGCCAAGTACCTGGGAGTGGTTATTGACAATGACCTCAGTTGGACTCAGCACATAGACAACCCATGTCAAAAACTAAGTACTGGACTGTATGTGGTGAAAAGAATAAAAGAAATTAGTGACAAGAAAACAGCAAACTGTTGCATATTATGCAGTGTTCGACTCCCATCTCCGATATGGTCTTTGTTTATGGGGAAATTCTAGTTTACAGGAATTTACAAAGACCTCTTGTTTTACAAAAGAGGTGCCTGCGAATTTTGGCTGCAATGCAACCAAGAGAGAGCTGTCGAGTATGGTATCCTTACCGTAGTAGCACTCTACATTCTTCAAGTGATAATGTATGCAATAGACAAAAACTTGACAAGAGGAAGTAATCTCCACAGTCACAACACTCGTCACGCTGCAAACTTCAATTTGCCAGCTCACAGGCTAGCATTGTTTGAAGAAAAACCTTCCTACATGGGTGCAAAGTTATTCAACATGCTGCCTGATAACATCAAATCTCAAGAAGGAAGCCTGAACTTTAAGAAGGAACTAAAAAGATGGCTGCTGAGTCATCCCTTCTACACCATTGAAGAATTTCTGAGCTGGAGAACTCAATGGACTACATAAACCATTATGAAAATCTTATTATTTTGTATTGACGCTAATGTAATTCTCTAAGAATGTACAAATAAAGAATATTGTCTATTGTCTATTAACATCCTATGTAGTAAATTGGGCCTATCTAAACCCTTTTACCCTAATATCTCTGCATTTGCCACTCGCAGACATTCGTGGAACTGCCCAGATTTAAGTGATACATCAGTTTTCGCTGTACCCAGTCTAGGTTCAACTGGAAAGTATAAACCAGCCAGAAGTGAACCCTCCTGATTTTTGTTTTTCTTACAATGATAACGGCAACTACAAATAAACTGGTTAAGTACCCCTGGTTAGAAATTGAAAAACAAAACGTAGGGCTTTTTTGTAAATACAAAAACCAAAAGTACAATCAAAGGTGGGTACTTGAATAGTGGCCCATAAAAAAAATTAAAAATGTAGCTTAATGTTTTAAAGATCTTAGCACCACTCATCATAAGTTTGTACATCTAACTGCCAAAAACTTTTTGAAGACTGACTGATCAAGTTCAAGACATTACCTTCTTTTGAAACATATTATACAGGGTATTCATTAACTCTTTGGACAAAGGTATATCAAGGTACTGCTCAGATCAAAACAAACACATTTCTCCATATGAACATGGATCTCGGTGCTTACTTTCCCATTTCTCTATGTGTTTTTACTACAAAAATAAACTTAAAAACTAATACACTAAATCATACCAAATTCAGGTCAAATTTGTATGTATGGTAACAAGGCCAGTTACTACAAAAAATATTATATTATCTGCAATACTTTCAAAATAAGGCCATTTAAAACTTGTAAAATTAAAATATCTTAAAAGCAGCAGTAATTTTACCTAAGAATCACAGTATAACATTTTTAGTGGATTTTATAGAAAAATCTAATGACATCAAAATTATTTAAATAGAACAATACATTTCTGAACTAGAGAAGATTTACTGTTACAGGACATGGCCCACACTGAGGTTCTAAGGGGAAAGCCAACAATACAAAATCTAATTTTCTGAAATTCTTATGACTATTAAACTAAGATCTGAGTTCTTCAATAGTGGTGAAGTACATCAAAACCTGTTGCCAGAAAACTTTTGTTTCATCTAAAGAAACAAAAAAAAAACCAAGAGGTATTATAAAAAATGTGTTTACAACAATAAATGCCTTTATGAACTGTAACAAAAAAATACAAACCTCTTAATTAACAATAGCAAACTGCTTTATTTCTGAGGAGGCTTCTTTTATATACAACTGTTAAAAAAACACAAAAAATTAAATTATAAAGGGCTTTAACTAGGTTAGGTTTAAACTGTTGTCTATTAAAAATAATAAACAACTAGCACAATCTTACAGTAAAGCCGCGTTTACACTGGAAACAAAACATGTTTATAAACATTGTTTCTGGAACTTTGTTTTATAAACGTTGTTTATATTTTGCTACTATCATGAAATATTTTGCACACAATGTTCCTAAACATTTTAGGACGTCAAGCTTGAAGATGTCGTCTGACGAGGAGGATGTTCTTCTTCTAGCTGCCGCTACCTGTGTTTTGTTATGTGACAGAGAACCTAGGAGCTTCTGGGTAAGGCCTTCACTTGCGTCACGAGGTGTTTTATTAGTGGAAGTGACCTATTCAAAGACCTTAAACCTAGAGAGCTAACGTGTTTAAAAAGTTACGTTAAAGCTAACGAATCATAAAAATGTTGACAGGATTCAAACAAAATGTACAAATATATTATATTTTACAAAATGCCATTTAATTGCGTATAAACACTTATAATACAGGTTAGTAAACCTTTTTAAAACTAAGTCTATGGTTAAATCTCATCTATACAATGGACACAGCATCTTCCGCGATGCTCAGCACATGATTGGCTTGGCACATCAGCAGCAAAAGATTAACGTCATCCTCCGTTTTGCTGATGGACATATTCCACAAATTGTTCGACGGGGATGTTGAGGGACATTAACTTTGTTTGTTTGAAGAGGTGCCCTTAATTATTTCAGCAATTGATTGGCGGAGTTTTCTTGGCAAGTTTGGGTAGTTCATATGGTGCTGAAGCCATGGTGTGATGAGGTCATATTGGATTTGCATTGCAAAGTTTCTTCCTTGAAAGCGGTTTCGGGCCCATTTTTTTTGAGTCCTTATCAATTTATGGCATTTCATGACAAGTCGATAAAAGCAACACATTTTTGGAATTCTTGACTTTGTATGAAACCATTGTTTTCATTCCATCGAAACAAAACATACTGACAAACTTGTTCTACCAACAGAAAGCATAAAAAAATTATTGGTAGACCTGATGATGTATGTTTCTCAACTATGTTCCTATATCTAAACGTCTTGTGTTTCCGAAACATTCCACAATGTTTTATAAACACCCATTGATCTTACCGCTTTCTACGGGAAACAAGAAACATGTGGAGAAAAACACAGAATTTCTGTTCTGAAAACATTGTTCCAAGTAGTTATTCTTCGATTTGAGGAACATTGTTCCGAAACACTGTTTTATAAACATGTTTTGTTTCCAGTGTAAAACGCGGCTTTATGTTCAGATAACAATGATATTTTGGTAACAGCATAGATCAGCTGTTTTTATGGGGAAGACAGGTGATTGTCCTTATTTATATTTTTTTAGAACAGACATTGTCACTTGAAGTATGTATAGAGACACCACAGTGATTATGCGGAGCTCAATAAAGGCATATCTACAAGTTTCTCTAGGCTGTAGACCAGCTAAGAGAACAAGGGTTCTTTGTAGATTTGCTTTACTAGAGTTACCCCATGCTGAAGACAGTAGCTGAGGTGAGACTCAAAAACGGCATAGTAAGCGGTAGTTTGCTGTTTTTAGATCACTTATAGACTTAATTCTCTTTACAACATAAAGTCCTGTGGCCAGCTTTTTTTGCAGAGATTGTCAAACATGTATAGCCTATTTTAGGCTGTTGTCAATTGTAATACCCAGGTATTTGGCTTCATTCGATGATTCAATGTTTGGCAGCACTCCCACCTCCTCTTTTCTGCGACCCATGACAAGCTGCTTATATTTACTCTCATTTACCACTAGATTTGTTGTTATGGCAGTACTGAACAGCCATCTCCATTGCTACATGATCTGAGACTTCTAGGCTACCAGGTGTGGAGTCACTGAGGAGGAGTGCTGTATCGTCCTCATACATTATGGGTTGTTGAATAATCTTCCAAGTAATTTTAGGGAGGTCGTTAGTAAATAAAATAAAAAGGATAGGCCCTAAGATGGATCCCTGTGGTACA